>NC_086352.1:31491857-31721857 GCF_036324505.1 Eleginops maclovinus | reverse complement strand
CTGTCTCCAATATACCAGGTGCCCAAGTCAGCCTGGGCCTAAAACTGCCTTAAAATAAAAGCATAAAGAATGATTTTATTATCAAAAATGATAATAAATAAATAAACACTCAATAACGGCAAGAAAATGAATGTTTAAATATTACATAATATAAAGTAGTATATTGCTCCAACACCACCCAAAACGCTAGTCATTGTGCAAGCTCCCAATTGACTTGTGAATTTAAATGGGCTCAATGTCTCCCGATCAATTAACCCCACATCACAGGGCATCTCCTATGATATGTCTGTGAGAAGTCATGAGGCTGCATTTTTTAAAACCAGATCGTTGTTGGCTTTCTCAATACAGAGATTAATGTGAAACCATAAAAGTCTGCATGACCTAAAGAAAGGAAAGACCTGATTTTCGAGATGCTCCACAGTTGGAGGGAACATGTTCAACATCCCACTCGCCTCCCCCCCCGTGACTATCCTCAAGCAACTGTTGGCACCCCCGACCACCAACTCCAACACCCCGAGCCAGCTTCCCATTTCCGTACCATCGACCCAGATAAGTGAGAGTGAAGACTATTGTTTAGACCAGCAGCCTGTGTAATTTCACCATTAGTCTCAATCAAAGACAACCAGCCTCAGGACAGCGTGTGTATGTGTGCCACAGTTGGACGTACTAGTGTCTAAGACAGAGTAATAAGACACCCCCAACAACAACCCCCAGGGATGTCGAACTAAAGCAAGATGAAAAGAAAAATGAAGCAAGAAATAGACAAAGAAAGCTAAGGAAGGAAGGAAAGGAAGGGGAAGAAAGAAGAGCCAAGGGATAAAACGAAAAGAAAAAAAAGTTATAAACAAACAGGGAAGAAAAAGTATGGGTGGATGGGTAGAAGAGGAATGGGGGCGAAATATAAAATGGAGCACCTCAAAACCATTATGTTTACACACTGGTGTCAGGATACGCTCTAACACACACCACTCAGAATTGCCGCTAGGCGTCTTAGAGAAATTGGAGATTCCGCGTTGCACCATGATGCCTTCGTCTGTTAAAGGCGCTGCTTAGACACAAGCGTACACTTTCCCTCTGGCTAAGTAATATGTAGGTGCCATGGGAAATTCTGATGGATTGCGTGCGGCTTACATATACACAGTCACAAACAATCAGGCAGGCAGTGAACAGGGATGGACAGACCTTACGCGATCTTCGGGGGTTTAACCGCTCCTTGGTCGTATTGCTTATTTCAGTGGCCCAGGGATTTGATTTAATAAAGGGATTTGTGAGCAGGGAACGGGATCAGGGCGGGGGGGTGAAGGAGGGAAGAAGCAAAGGAGGAGTAAACGGCAGGACAACGTAGGAATGGGAATGATGGTGATGAAGACTGCAGTTATGATCATGATGAATGATGATGTGCTTATAGTGATCATTGTGTTGACTGGAATAACGATGAAGATTATTACAATGACAAAAGACGCTCTGATAATGATGATGGGGATTTCGCCCATGGATGTGATGACGATATGGATGGAAACAATGCATGCGGTTTTCATAATGACAAAAATTGCCATGGTGATTATGATGGAACCTAAATATTCCATACACACACATTACCACATTCTCTGATTTGTTTTTTAAACATTAAAAAGGCACCACGTTACATTAAGTAGAATGTCCTTTAACCTGCGCAGGTTTCAAACACGGCCAATATGTGCACCGCTGATCATCCCATTTCCCAAAATGGGAAGTTGTTCTTCAGACTCCCAACTTACGGACTTCATTCGTAGTGGGTCCGACAATAATGGAGTGATTTTAAATATTCAGAGTGTTGAAATGATTAGCAAAGTAACCTATCAGGTTAGCCATAAGAATGTCTTACCAAATCTCCAAATTGTTGTTACGACTTGCATGGAGCTAAATCGCGGGCAAAGGTTTTGATCTTTTGAAAAAATGAAATGTATTTGAAAGTTCAGGTTTTGATCCTGAACTTTTCTATGTATTTCGATATTTTGAATGTTTTTTCTCATTTTCAAACCATATCTTTTTGCTTTCAGATCTTTTTTTTTTTTTGCTTCAGACTTTTGGTATTGATGTTGCATGGGGGGCGGGCCTTATCTAAGAGGGACTTGGAAGCAGGAGTGATAGGCCCTTCCTCGGTCATGTTACATTCAGGAATGGTAGGTACCGCGAGACCAAATGCTAGAAAACGTAGAAAAAAATAAGAAAAGTGAAAAAAATAAGATTTGAATGCAAAAACATATAATTTGAAACAAAATAAATATTTTCTGAAGCTCAAGGCATAAGCACGGCAACTAAAAATGTTTTAAATGATCACAACATTTGGCCCAGATAAAGCTCCATCGAGGCATTCACATAATATTTCCGATTCAGGAACTTTCATCCAATTATCCCGGCACTAGCTGAATGCAGCACACATTCCTAAGCTTGCAATGTTGAGAAAATACAATTTGTGTATCTGTCAGATGACCCAGATCGACTATCACCAAGTATCATGAATATCGGTCCGGTAGTATTTATAACGTAACAGATAAACAAGTCGAGCCAAAAACCTGACCTCTTTGGTGACATAATAACATATACATAAGCATTGCAATGGGGAAATCATCTGTTTTCCTTCCTCTAAATCCTTGGAAAGTGGACTTAATGGCAGCCATGAGGGTGTTTTTAGGACACTATTAGTGGGAGGTTCAGACAGCATGTCATTTCATCTTCTGCTGCAATCATTGTTCTTAGCTCGGCAACAGGGACCTTCCATCAGCCCGTGAGCTGTTGGCCGAGAACAAATTGAATTCTAATCCCAATAATTGACTGACACACTCCCACACACATTCTCTCTCAGTCCCTATCAAACACAAAATAAGCATAAGTTTATATAAGCAAAAAAAAAAAATCTGCATAAATTTAGGGAGCTGTGCTTTACTTGTACATGAGCCACTGAAAGTATCACTAATTCACCACTTACAAAAACATGTTTGTCCTTACCTCACAAACAACCACTCCAAGGAAAGAAAAAAGTATAAATGAATGTGATATAGCATTCACAACAGACTTCCCAATGTAATACAGTAGGTATTCAAACTTCACCAAGTTTGTTTCCTGTTTGTAGTTCCACTTACTCTCAGTCATGTTGCCCAACACAACTCTTTGCGGTAATAATATTAAAAAGAAGAAATTAAATGAGCTATTATGAATACAAAGTCTCCAGGTCTGAAAAGTAAAGTCAGAAAAGTGCCTTAAGTTGCATTTTCATATGACCAGCAGTAAGGCTGTCTTAATTTTGATTTTAAGTCCAAAATCAATCGAGATTAGCAGAACCAGCTATTCAAACATTATTTTTTACCCACGTATATATCTTGGCCTACTTGAGCCTGTTGGAACAAAAGAAAATACAAACAGGGACAAACAGGGACACAGGGACAATGCATTTTACTGGAGCTGAAGGCTCCCAGACAATACACATTAGCCTGCACTTCCCCAAACACCACACCTACTGCCAGAGACGGAAATGACAAAAAAAAGAACAGAGCTCAATAAATGCTCCTTTTTCTGTGGGGAAGCAGTTCCACACAAATGATTCTAAAATGTGATGAGATAAAAAGAAAGATCTAGAATTGTTTTGCCATTCAAGCTGATGTCAAATACCCTTCAGCATGTGTTGTTTTTTTGTCAAATCTGTTACTTTAAATACAAGAGTGTTGTAAATTCACTGACCAACTATGATGGTTATATCTTGAATTGATATCAATGACAGTTTTCAAGGTATAAAACTAATTGTATTTTGGGCGTGGCTATATTGTCATTGACAGGTCCACTTCTTATGGTCATTATCATGTAATGGACACTTGAGCCCCTGTGGCCCCCTGCTGATCTTAAGTCTTTGTAAGCTCAGATTTGCACGCCATTAATAAAGTGCCAGTGATCCATCACAGGTGAGGGCAATTACTTCAGTAGCTCCACTCACCAAGCATTACATCACGTACAGTATCATTGCATCAGCAAAGGCAATAAGATGAAGATAAAAGTCAATGATTAGATAAAGCAATCACAAAACCATTGTTTTTATCATTTGCATTGACTAATGATACCATAGGAAGAAGATGGTCATGCCTCTTGGGTAAAGTGTTATGCATCCACTAGGCTTCATGTTATCTGAAGACTGAACAGATACACACGCCTTTTAATCATGGCTATAAAGAATGCCTGTCAGGTTGATGTTTGGTGGAGCTATGCTAAAAATGAAGGATGGGAATGATTCAATTTATAGAAAGATTTCAAAAAATTACATTAATAAGTAATTAAATACTATTGTTACTCTTGGACCTTGTTCATTCAAGACATCAGAGTTTTAAACAACAATGAATACATATTTGACATAAACATGTCTGAACTGGGTCTTGGACAAAATTATAACCCAGTTGAAGAGCCTTGTATGAGCGGTTATCAAAAGAAAGAGAAAACGGTGAGTTTGGGGCAATACAGTGAAAGTTATCCTTTGTTTATTTCTACCGGGGAATCGATTCTGTTTAGCTTGGTGTCTGGTCGAAAGCTGTCCAACATCGCATGGTCCCAAGCAAGCGTAAACATCTCCAAATAAAACACCCGACAACATGTAGTATTTGCTTCACCTTCAAACCGAGAAACAGGTAACTTCTATGAGAAAAGCCACAAAGGTGTCTGAGATGTTTTGATAAATATTTGACTCTTCTCGTGCCAAAGCTTTCTTACTAAAATACATTTCACGATGCCTTGTAGGGAGTTTCATTATCTCCGTCCCCCAAATCTGTGGGTTGGACACAAACTAAAGGGAGTTTGTGTTATGCCATGTTTCACAGTTCATCAAAGGGCGTGATTAAAGGTAATGATGATTAAGGGTAGATGTAAACCCTCGTCTACTTGTTTAATCAGTTTTGTTTGTTATTTTTAATAAACTGATTAACATAACCATCAAAACAGCCACTTGGTAATTACCATGTGGTAAACAAGCTAATCTAATCAAGAGGCTTCATCAGGTTTATCAAACTCTATTTATAAGTGTTCTAACACATGCTGTGTTTGCTGAAAAATCTTATGTTTTTTTTTTTTTTTTCTAATTCCCATCAAGCAGGGTGATTAACATTAGTTTTGTGCACCCACCAATGCAAACAAAAAACTGTTTTCACCTTTGTCTTATTCCCTCTGTTCGTTCAACACTTGGTTCATTAAAAGATAAAAGTCTTGACAACTGCTGGTTTTCTACAACATCTGGAGTATCTCTAATAATGGTAGTACCGTGCTGGCCTTCCTCCCACCATCCTTTTAAGGTGAATAAAAACCATCCATCACACACTGATTCACCGTATCAAGGTTTTTCAAAATCTATATTTAATTATTGACCCCTCTGTGAGGAATAATCCTACATTTTGTTAACCTCCTGACCTTTTGTCTAGAATTGTCAGCGAGCCACATTTTTAATTGTTGACAAAACAAATCCTTGTGATGTGCTCAGGCGATACATTTACTGTCAGTAAAAAGTAAATCATAAAGTAAAACAATGGAGACACCAAAGCAAATCATCAAGGTGAAAATATCTAAAGCCCCTTTTTCACCAATGTCGTTTTGGAGCCCTTGCCGGATTGCGAACAATATTTACGCATTTTCATGGAAGTGGCGCCAACTCTTTGGTTCAACTGAGGTGTCAACTATTTGCATGGCTGACACAAAAAAACCACAAGCTGCATTTGTCAGAGCCAACAACAGTTCACAGTGGGAGAAGAACGTTTTTTGCAAAGCAATAGCACCAAGGTCGCCAAGTGGAAAGACAACGAACATTTTGCGACATTAACCAGGCTTACGTGTCAAGTAAAATGTATTACAAACCATGTTTCTTATAATTGTGGTAGCAACAGGTATCTACTCATTTTACATATTATTGCAATACATCTGCCTTGTTAATATTCCGCATATGACCCAACATAGGCCGCCATTGTTGTTCGCCCTTGTCCTCTTGGGCTCTGCTCAGTGGAAAATGGTTCTTAAAGGGTTTGCAAGTTAAACCAACTGAGAACCAAACTAGCCCTGGCACAGAACTAGAACAGAACTCATCTCAGTGAAAAGGAGGTATGTGCGTGAGACACAGTACACACCACAATGCACTTTCGTAGGAGGAAGGTGGGGGGTGTGCTGGTGTAATTGTTTTTGTGGCAAAGAAGAAGACAAGCTGACTGGATCCTTGTTAAAACGTTGGAATGAGCTGGAAGAAACTGCAGATGGAACTGTCTCTCACAGTGTGTCCACACGTGTGTTTGTGTCTGTGTGCAGGGCTCTGGTGTAATTTGTCCATTACCAGTTAAAACGATTCCCAAAAGTTCTCCACTTTTTCCAATCTTAATTTTGAACATGAACTGGTTTTGTTTTTCTACCATACGGGGTGCATTCAATTTGCATTAAAAGAAATCCTTTTCTCCCTTGTATATCACCCCTAGATAAAAATGTAGACCAAGGGCAAGATCTTTTCCACCAGTGAGAAATAATTTGTATGTCCATCTGGATTCGGATCAACTCCAGAATCCTTAGCCCATGCTTAGCCCTTTCACTAAGTTTCATGAACATCAGGTCAGCGGTTTGTCATGATCAAACTGACAAACAGGACCATAAGAAAACCGTCTTCTCAGCAGAGGTCCTTAAATCCACATACACATTGTATTAACACAATATATTTGCTGCTTTTCTAAGTAGCACATACCATGAAAAGTCTTGACTACTACCATGCATTCAACCAGATCCTTTTCAAATAATTCCTTGAAAGACTCAGTTGTATACAGAGCAAAAAACTGAGTTTTACAGAGTTACAACAAAGGGAACTTAACTAAGGGGAATCGGTTTGCACGGGCTACTTTAAAGCCGATTGTTATCTCTTGAGTTGGGGTTAAACTTCCAAATTTGTTATTTTAAAAAGGTTTTTAATCTCAACTTTAGTTTTAAGAACATTTCTCAAAAAAAGGATTTATTAATTCTCATGTTACTTTGGAGCTGTGATGACAGAACATATCATTTTGAGTAGAGTGCAGGTACAACAAGACTTACTTTTCCCTGCTCATTTCCATAGACTTCATATACAAAGTATACATGTTATGTAAATGATTTAGTACATCCAATCAGTCCATCTTCGTTCCTACCCTCACCTATGGTCATGATGGATGGGTCCCAAACTGGGTCGCAAATACAAGCGGCCTAAATGGGTTTTCTCCTGAGGGTGGCTAGCATCTCTGGCATCCTGCAGGGTGTTTGAGGAGCATCTGAGGTGGATGGGACTTGGCATTAAACTGAATCTTTTAAGATCGACCCATATACAGTATCTATCTATTGTTCCCCTGCAATTTAAGGAGACACATGTACTGTGTCTGTGCTCTTAATATTTCTATCAAGCCAAAACACTACACCTACAAATATCTTACAAAAGGCCTATATACTCTCCATTGCCAGAAAAAAAAGAACCATTTTGCCTGGTCTGAGCTTCAGTGATCTTTTGCGCACGCTGTGAATATTTTTCTGCTGACCTTTTCCTTGCTGTTTTTAAGTCTCACATAATTAGTTTTAATGGTCAGGCAATTGTCGAGTTTATGAGCATATGGTTAAACAATATAAACTCAATTATTACCGCACGAGTAAGAAGGGAAAAAAAGTTTTAAATACTGCAATTTTCCCTTGTCCTGTACCGCACTTTGTTTTAAAGGTGCTGCCTGATTGATGTCACATTCCATTAGTATCTGTTACTCTCTGTTTCACTCTGGTTCTCACTGCTGCTCTCCTCACACCTCTTTACTCCATCCGTTCCTCCTTATCCCCTCTGACATATGTCCTTTGCCCAGCAAGCCTCTCTTAGTTCTACCTCTTTCTTGTAGGCACTCAGCTTTTCTCATGTCTCTAAGTGGTATGTATTTTATGATTATGTTCTCTTGTTAGAACTATTTTACAAGGTGGTTTTGCCGTTCAAAAATGACATTTATTGAAAGCTTTGTCAAAAGGCTTGCACTATTGTACAACAATCCATCAGTATATCCTGTGAAAACAAGAACTCACTATCACAATTCTTGGGGGAAGATATATAGTTACAAATGATTGTTTACTAGGAGTATTGTTATATACTTCATAAAGTAAAAACCCAAAGTTTAACAATGGCATGCAAACATGCTGTTTTTAGCATCTTAGCATCGTTAGCAGTATAGTACATATGATCTTCTTTCTCACTGTATCCAATGCAAAATATAGAAAAATGTTAAACACAGATACATGTTTAGAGGAGGATTGGGTTGTATATCCTAAGTTTAAGTAACCATTCCCACTGGTTTTTTATTTACTCAACAAGGTAAACAACAGTTCCACATTACTACAAAAGAGGTTTGACAAAGCAAAAAAGAATGATCAAAAGTGTCTTAACAAAAAAAAACTTTATTTCAGGAGTTTACCAAATGTAGAGATCCCAAATGTTGGTAACAAACACAAATTATCAGTGATTGGACAAGTCGCTTGAAGAATGCAATCAATTACTGAACATTACCTGTTATATTCATTTTTGTTACACAGCCAAGATCACTATTATTACTTTAATGTAAGAACTCCATGCTGATGATGCAGCGAGTTCACCCTCTATGCAACTCTGAACACAACCAGCTGATTCCTGAATGTAGGCTAATTGGTTACTAACACAAGCCCAAAAGATACAACATGTTTAAGACAGCTTTGAAGATACCGGGAGCTGCTAGCGTAACTACCTCCCCTCCCCTACCCTACCCTCCAGCTCTGGAGCACTGTTTTCAGCGTTGACCTAAAGACCTGTTTTTGGCTTTTCAGGTCAGATTGTTCACCATTATTCACTTTGTGAGGCTTTGTAAATAAGGCAACATGTTATGCAATGGCTGCATCTATCTAGGGATTTTAGCCGTTGCAGACCTAATAGATACACAAAAACCTTAATAACACACGACAGGAAAGGGAAAACCCCAACACGCATTATTTAATTCTAAGTTGGTAGGAAATACATTCATAGCAGCAGGAAGGGAAAAAGAGACCAACGTTTTAGTAAAGCAGAGTTATCCTAACAAACTGATCATTTTGCCGAAATCAAATTATGTTACAGCAAAAGAAAATGAGCTGCCCTACTTTATGACACTTTATGTAACAAAAGTTAAGCACCCGCAAAAGACTCTTTAGTCATTTAGCTTATCTGTGAAAATGATAATACACAGTAAAAGTAAGAGCTGTGTTTGTTACTGGAATCAACGCAGAGCTTGTTTACATTATGATGATTGATAGCTCTGATTATCCTTTCTTGTGAAATTAATCTACTATTTTCATAAGAAGTGTATTAACAATAAAGAGGTTTAGTAGTTACTTAATTTACCACTGTTCATCTTCAGTGATTAAGACTCATTTTGTTGTTTATTTCAAGATTAATTAAAAGAAAAACTCACAAAATCAACCCGTCTGCCAGTTGTTTGCAGCATACTGCAGCGTTTGTCTGCCAATTTCATTATTATAGTCTAAATTCCACAAAGAACTTGAGTGTAATTTCAGCATCACTGGGTACAGACAAATACACAACACTTCTGACAGTTCCTATTATTAAAATTGATAATTTTTCTAGCACGGTACACTACGCCTTTTTTGTTCTGTTAAAAAAAGGCGAAAAACAGACTCCCAGTTAAAAGCAGGAAATATTAAATGTGAGGAATATTAGCCCAATCAGTGTCATCACACAGAGAATGAAATCAACCCTTCATCATGTGAGTGAAGGGGAAAAAAACAATTGTAAAGGATTCTGAACAAACACATGAACAGCACAGCAAACACTCAATGTGCACATCAAATAAAGAGCAGCAAGAACTCAAATATGTGGGTACTCCAATTCATAGCAGAGACTTTTATGGAAGCTTTGCACAGCTGAATGTACTCTTAAAGTATGAGCAAAGCATACTGATTGTCTTCCACTTCCCACTGAGGACAAATCTTCAGTGGCCCACCGGTACAAATGCATTACGACGGCCCAAAACATAAATATAAATGTATATATATAAATAAACAAATGTGCCAAAACACAAGCAAATGAAGATACATCTTCACCAATTGACACATGCACAGCAATTTGACATGGAGGTCGAGTATTTGGGTGTCTGTTTTTGGTCATGCCAAATGTGCGAATGGCCATAAAGGGGAGTCATGTGTCAGTGCAATGAGCAGAGTTCCTTTTTCGTAAGGGTTGATTTACCCCACCCACTGTTTGTAAGCACCGCCCCATTCAATAACGAACCATTTGAAATAGATGATTGTTGTTGAAATCATTGGTCCCATCCCAGAATTCACATTTTGTCAGTGTGTTTTGTTTTATTGCTGCACCCTATATTCAAGCCATACCCTCTTACAAAACTGGTTTTAAGTGTGTCAATGTGTGTCAATGGTCGCAGCTATTGGCAATGTGTGCTTATAAATAAACGTATCTGTCATTACCAAAAATGGCAACATACTAATCAATCAGTGCAAGAGAACAGGAGGTTAGCAAGGAGTGTCATACAATGTATGAAAGAGAGATGAGCAGTAAAGGATGTAATATGATAGGGGTAACCAATTGAAAAAAACATATATATTCAGAATGCATGCTATATGACCCAGGTATCTAAATGTAAATGAATGGGGCTCAGGCAATCATATCTCAAACTGCCCCTGGCACAAGGTGAAATCACATCTGTATTTAAGAGCTGTTCAACACATCAGACTGTCATAAACAATGATGCCACATTTGCTGTCAACATGTGAACTACAATTTCTCACCTCTCTAGCCTTTAGAAAGCATTCACCAACTTGGCGAAAGATGCACCGCGTTTACTAAAATTGCTGCATGAGCGAACGCTGACAGATGCTCAGAATGGGGACAGTAAAAAGTGATTCACACAGCTGGGAGGGGAGTGCTTGTTGATGTTCGGGAATTATAAAGTCACTGTTATTGGAAAATTACCTAAAGCGTAAGTTATACTGGCCTTTTTTAACAATGAGATTGCATCATTCCTTCTGATATGATTACAGAGCTGTAAACTAGCTAGCACACCTAGCTAACCTAGTTATTTCAGACAAAACACTTATGACGCAGACTTACTCTGCCTACAGTGACACTTGGCTGATTTTATAATCCCCCAACATCAACAAGTGCTCCGGTCCCACCTCTGTGCATCCTTTTTTATTGTCAACCCGTGTCCGTTGTGTTTTGAGCTTTTCACATTGTTTCATTTATGCAGCGTTTTCAGGAAATGCTGCAGATGTTGTCAAGTTTGTGAACATCTGTTTCATCATTTGCATGTATTTTGGCACATTTGTGTTTTTATATTTATTTTGATACTGCAGCGCGTTTCTCTTAAAGTGTTTTGGGCCGTTGTAGCTTGTTTGAATGTTTCGGCCAACGTTTTTAAAATCCATATGTCTAACTAAATAAGACCATTCTTTCCTTTTCTGTGAATAAAATACAACAATATTTGTAAAGTCGATACCTCACTAATTCAGGATTCATTCACTTCCTTTGAAGTGCATGAGTGTGTGAGTATCGTACACGCATATGTTATCTTGTCAGCATGACACCAGGTTATACTCCTTGCACACACAAACATCAGCGCACACAATAACAACAAGTTTCACATCTGCACTCTCATCATGTCCCCGCGAGGCAGGCATACAATCAAAATTTAACGAGACTGATCCATCACACAACCACTGATGCACACACACACACACACACACACACACACACACACACACACACACACACACACACACACACACACACACACACACACACACACACACACACACACACACACACACACACAGGTACACACAAACATGTAGCACACAAATAATCTAGCTCCATAACTCACTGACTGACGTGTCTTTTGTAAGATAAAGCTTGTGTGATATGTACTCGCTTTCTTCTTTATTTTTGAGATAAATAAAACAAATATGTCCAAAACACAAAAAGAAAGAAGGTATGCTACCCCATTTTCTGTTCAATGTAGGATTAAAAGAGAAAAACATCTAACATATTGTATACTCAAAAAGACAGTAACAGGTTAAAAAAAATCCGGACGAAAAATCCCATATCAGGATCCCCACATGCATCATTGCACCGCAACGGGCACCCTCAGAAGATGTACAGATGTAGCATTGTTCTTCCACTCTACCAGTGTATTGCTGTGAAATAAAAATCAATACTATTTTACAGTATGTTGTTCGTTATTATTTTGAACACTGGTTGGGGTATATACAGTAACGGCCCGTCCACACGGGTCCGTTGCGTTGATGCTTGACGCATCTTCCCATTCACTTTGAATGGTGTGACGTCAAGCGTTGCCGAACTGCATTGTGGTTCCTTTGCTTTGCTTTGGTTCCGTTGCTCGCGGTGAGAGAAGTTCTACTTTTCAAGCATCGACGGATCAAAACCGCGTGTATGTGTGTCCGGGGCGGGAGATTAATGTTGGTTGTTGGTTGCGTTAACGGCAAGCGCCAACGCAACGGAACCGTGTGTATGTTTACACAGCGTAAGTGATCTTACTGCTACAGGTGGCAGTGATTGGGGTATGCAAGCAAATAATGTTGTCGTCTTTGGAGAGCGCATGTGCCCAAGTAATTTACACAGTTTAGCAATCCCTCTGTGCCATTGAGTGGCAATAGTTTCATAGAATAGCATTTGAAGATAAACCATTGACACCCATCACTGTGCTTTTGGCTGGTCTTGATTTACCCCAGCCACTGTATGTAAGCCCCGCCCCATTCAGCAACTCATGAACACATTTGTGGCTCAAAGCATTGGGCTCATCCCATAATTCTTAATTTTTTTGCATGTTTTAGTGCTGCATACTAAAGCAATACCCTCTTACAAAACTGGTTTCATGTGTGTGAATGTGTGTCAATGGTCGCAGCTATTGCCGATTTGAGGTTATTAATGAACATATCTGTCATTATCAAAAATGGCAACATACTAATCAATCAGTGCAAGAGAACATGAGGTTAGCAAGGAGTGTCATACAATGTATGAAAGCGAGATGAGCAGTAAAGGATGTAATATGATAGGGGTAACCAATGGAGAAAAACATGACATGAAAGGCCTAAGGGTCAATCCATTGCATTTCATTAAGAAATCAAGGATATAATCAGAATTCATGCTATAAGACCTAGGTATCTAAATGTAAATGAATGGGGCTCAGACAATCATATCTCAAACTGCCTCCGGCTCAATGAGCAATCACACCTGTCTTTAAGAGCTGTTCAACACATCAGACTGAAATAAACACAGATGCCACATTTGCTGTCAACATGTGAACTACAATTTCTCACCTCTCTAGCATGCTTGAACTCACTATTGCACACACAGCGGTGCCTGACAGACACAGATGAAAGGCATGACATTTGTATGTATGAATGTATTACTGGCAATCTGTGAAAAACAGACTCACACCCGGTAGCATGGCAGGTGTACAAGCTTTTTCCTGCAGGTGTGAGTAGACATGCCTGCTAGCCAACACCAGCACAGTGGGTTTCAGAACTTGGTTTATGTAACGAGGGTGGAAGACAAACTACTACAATGACTAAACAATGAGGTTTGAGGAAAGTAGAAATAAAAAAAGGTGTATTTTCTACTTCTACAGAGACATGTTTAAATGCTTTTATGTTCAAATGGTATTTTTTCCCCCCTCAACCAGAGTCCAGTCTGCTCTGATTTGTTAGCTCAGCAGCTCTGTTGTGATTGGTCAAGCACTAAGAGATGTCCCGCAAATTAGACTATTACGTATAATGTGATAAAGCACATGCCAGCTTTGAAAAAATGCATTATAGGGATCTTTGCATTATGGGTTATGCATTCATTGCGTGGTGTGCCAGCAGTCTCATAAACCAAATGCAACCGCTCACAATATAAAACTAATGATTTTCTAAAGCCTCCGGAAATTGCTTCAGTGTAGGCAAAATAACATTAAGTTCTCAAGTGTCAGTAGACAATACATTCCCAATAACATGTCAACATAAAAATAAAACCTACCTGGTGAATTCTACCTACAACGTGATGTTGTCTATCCACTGCAGTGCCTATGGATATACATACAGTGTGATTGGATCTGCAGCCTAAAGTTGTCAATGCACTTTAAAAGGGAAAATGTATCTTTCACAGTTATATTTACATTTAAAAACACGTATTACACTTGTTCTACACTTAATTATAAGGCATGTACAGGTAATTAAGAGCACTAAGGCCAATTGGTTAGTATTTTTCATTCAAAAACAGTGATATTCTAATCAAGCTTGGATGCCAATCACTCAAACAAATTGTGCAACTTGCACACAAAACCAAATATGTGCTCACTTGTATACTTAACACACTTGTGAACTCCATGCAGATTGTTGGTACTAATGAGTTCAGATAAATTTGAAGCTGTAATAGATCTTCCACTGTATTTCTGTAGGAAATTCATTACGTCCTGTCATACTTATTGCTTTTGATCTGACAAAGCAGAACTCTTGTCAATGGTTCACTTCTAAGAGAGGAACAATTGTACTTGAATATTTTTTTCTGGTTCTTGTTTATAGATGTCCTTTCTGAACCATTTCTCAATGGTGTAACTACTAATGATTCCCAAAGAAAAAAGAAATAATGGTAAGCAAAAGTTTTAATACACCTCATAATGAGCCTTTTGTAACTCTTAGAAATTCTATCTGCAATAACGTTTGAATCCACCTCGAACTACCTAGGTCACCTCTTGTCTAATGAACTACGAACATAGTTTAGGGAAAGAAAAGAAGTTGTTAAATGTTGTAGTGAAAGGAAATTGCATTCCAGCACAGAAGATCCTTCTAACTTCATCAAGGTTGGCCTTTCACATAGGGGGACGTGATGGATTAAAAGATTGAAGAAATCTGATGCAAGGGAAAAATGAACTTGTCTTTGGGGCTAATGAAAGACATTCTTTGGGATGCTGAGTGGTACATTTGAGGAATTTATTTTATTGGCCAGACCTTGATACTGGACAATGGCTTCAGGCGTTCACAGATTGTAAACATACGGATTTGAAAGATTATTTTTGATAAGAAGCAGCGATGAAAAGGAGGGCTAGCACAATAGAGTTCAATTACTGCAAACAAGTTGAGCCCCTTTATGTCTTTCAGATTGAAGAAGGGATGAATGAAGAGCTCATCAAGACTAGGTGTGGTTTTTGTTGGACTGCTATATGTACAGAAAATGTAAAATATGGTATTAATTAATGTATTATGAACAAATCTTTTGGTTACTCTTTTGACTGCTGTTATTTTATGATGCTTATATGTCTGCCAGCACTGTCAAAGTGGTTAATTAAAGCCCCCAGGACATGGGATGTTAAAGCACATTTTCATAGAGGCCAAACAATGTTACTACACTTCCATCTCAACCCATAACACTATTCGGGGCCAAACAGATTTATTTGTTGACTTCACCGAAATGAATATTCATTAAAAAAATAGTGCTATAATTATCAAGCTTTTTCTCTAAAACATTTTGGCCATATTACACGTTACTGGAGAGTACCAGTGTGGAAGAGCACACACACACACACACACACACACACACACACACACACACACCACACACACACACACACACACACACACACACACACACACACACACACTTCACACACTTCACACACACTTCAAAGTTACTTCAGCTGTGACATCCAAGCAAAGACTGGGTAGTATTGAGTTTAGATACATTTTAATAAAAGCTGTAGTAGACCTACCACTGTATTTCTGTGGGACATGTTGTGATTTGGGCCCAAAACTACATTATGTCATTGATTTACAATGGGAGAGAGATGACTGTAGATCAGTGTACATTTTTGTAAAGCTAAATCACACTTGAATTTAAAACATATGGTTCTAAAAGTTGTAAAATGTAATTAAAGACAATTGAAGAGGTATTTTCCCTCTCCATTCACTTTATCCGTGACGGACCCAAAGACTCCGATAGATCCGGGTATTTTCTTGTACCAACAGTCAGACCATTTTTTGGCTTCCTTTGCGACTGAGAAACGTATATAGGAATGAAGAATCCCCGCCTCCAACACTGTATCCTATTATGTTTTACATAAATGGATTGGATACAATACAGATTAACTTTGTCAAGAGGTTCAAAGAGAACAATGTATCAATTTAGTTTGTTCTAATTTTAACTTATACACTCTTGTTTATGAATGGCCATAAGGTGCTTTTACTTATTTGTGTTATGTCTCGTCAAATCTGTTAGTTATGTTTATTTATTATGTCTGTCATTTCATGTTTAATCTAATATTTATGTCATACCAAGTGAGGTGTTCATGTATTCACGTCATGTCATGTCTAGTCAAGCCCCTGTGTTTCATGTTGTGTCTCGTTTTCCATTTACTGTTTTATTTTGTACTTACCTTGTTTCTCATTGCAGGCCCTGTTACTTTCTGTCTTTGTGTGTTTTCCCGCCATTGTCAGCGTCTGCCCCGCCCCTGATTGTTGTCACCTGTTGCCCTCATGTTTCTGCCTCCCCTCCCCAGCTGTGGCTTGCGTCGTGATTAGTGTCTTTGTATTTAGTCCTGCTTCACCTTGTGTTCTCTGTCAGTTCGTTGTCGTCTTTCATGTATCAAGTCAAGTGTTTTTCATGTCCTGGATTTATCGTCTTCATGTGTTCAAGTCAAGTGTTTTTCATGTCCTGGATTTTTCCTAACTTCGTATTTTTGTAAAACAGCTTTTGGAATAAAGCTCGCCTTTCGTTTGTACCCATACCTGCCTCCCTTTGTTGCTGCACTTGGGTCCTATTTCCCCAAACCCTGACAATTTGTACCAGAACGAGTATATCAGATATCATTACTCTCCATGTGGTGTCACATGTCAGGCTGAGATGTAATTTAGCAAAAATTGCACGGTACTTCCATCGCCTGGATGAAAGGGCTGTTGAGAGTAAAGAGCATCCCATTCTTTGTCTAGGTCATTTAGAGATACAAAAAGGACGTGAAATGCCAAAATGTGGCTATAATTTTGTTATTTGACAGAGGTTGTTACAAGCATTAGCTCTACAGTGGATGAAACTACAGGGAATGACATGAATCAAAGGCATGTTGCCAAATATTCATAATTTTATGCATCAAACCTTCATTATACTTTAGCCAAGGACAGACATCCCAATGTGATGATAGCAGCATGTTCACTCACACACAGTCAGTGAAGGAACAAAGCCTTTTTATTGGTGATGATAACGACATAGCCAATTCATTATGAAACTCATAAAGGTTTTTCTTCTTTAATTACAGCGTCATGCTGATGACTCGCTGACATTTAAAAAGCCTCTAATTATTCTGCAGAATAGACAGACCATTAACGGGGTAAACCAAATGCAATTTTAACATTTTAACTCGGCCATGTGGTGCCATTCAAAGTTAGGCTGGCAGCAACAGACAAAAGACAGTGGCATCTAGAGTAATATTTTTACTAACTAATAAAAGTAGATCACCTACAAAGTTCATATGTCTCCAAAATAAACTTTTAGATTGAATAAGAAGATTACCAAAAATCATTTGCCCTCTGAATTGAATATGATCCCTTTAAAGTTTCATTTTACAAAACATCCAAACTGTTATGACATACAGCCAAAAAAGGCAATATTGAACACAAACATAATATGTATGTACTGTATATCTTTATGCCGAAAATACTCCGTCCCAGAAAAAAACATAAAACCATAACTTGTAGTTTTTACACTTTGGTTTCCTTACAGACTCAACAAACAACACATACCATGTTATATTCGTACGCTTAAGAAATGCTATTGTGTATTTTTTGCATTTAGGAAGTGACGCACTAGCTGTTTCCCTCTTTCAGTCTTTTTACTAAGTTAAGCTAACCACATGCTTGCTCCAGTTTCATGCTAAAAGCAAAACCCTAACCTCTATTACTTTATTTCTCATCAAAACAAAACAGTTAAATAAACATAGTTTCGATGTTTCCTCTTAACATTAAATATTTCTATTCCAATAACTTATAGGACTCCAACCAGAAACACATAGATGGAAATTAGTTACATTTAGACCATTGCAGCATTAAATAAACAAACTAAAACAGTGGATCTTACGTTCCTCATACTGCAACCGGATAGATGAATTGGACAAGAAAAGTGCTGGATTTTAAGATGGGACACAGCTGTTAAATGTCCCATTATCTACTTATAGTCATTGTTGGTTTATGCATGATCTTTAACTTAGCCACGTACTGTTTAGATGATGACAAGAATCCACTTACCTTAAAAGAAAACTAATCTCTATGTTTCCTAACATAAATAAAGGGCTTTTTTCAACCCAAAATAGCATCCTCTCCTCACTCTTACGATGTTGTCCTAGTGCCTAAATCGAAAGATTACGTAAGGCAAGACAGAGGCGGCTCATTGCTGTGGAGGAAATGGCCAAGCCAAAGCCAGGCCAAGACAGGCGAGGGCCAGTCGAAGGCGAGCCAGTGGCAGGGGGAGTATGCAGAGACCCTCCCACACCAACCGGCAGTCCCTGACCCACCAAGTTGGAAATAAGGAACACATTTACAGATTGATTGTGAAAAACAATGAGGCGGTGGGTACAGTGCTAAATCGTATATAAATGCATCATTGTGGGTAGTTTTTGAGATTAGGGAACGTAAAGCTGTTGGCAGGCCATGGCAGACAAAGTTAATGGTCAAGTCGCCATAAAACCAAATCAGGGTTGTGGCAGAAAGATCACAAGGTGCCAGCTGTTTGGACAGCTGTCGATGCAAACACTCTGATTCCAGCCGCTGTGCAGAAATAGGCTTATTTCCCTGACAACACTCTGTACTGTACAGTAATGGAAGCTGAATAACAAGCACTGCTACATGCGTGGTGAACATGGCGTGCCTTAGATGTTCCAGGCACCAGCAAAACAATTTGTACTTGCTGGCAGATGTATTTTGAAGGGTAATGAGTGTTCAGACGTTACTTGCTGTCGAAGGCAATTTTCAAAACAACATGCAGAATGTACCGTTCTTCTGCAGCTCTTGTCTGTTTGATAGGAAAGAACATAGCACTGCAGACAACCACACCACACAAACAAATAATTCTGAGGACAGAAGCGTGCAAAATAGCTTATTAAATCATCACAAAACTAAAAGGCAATGACATGTCCTAAGAAAGTTATATTGTTTCCCATTAAGAACCATTATCATCTCCACAGAAGACAGTTTTCCAAGTGCAATACACTCCAGAAAAGATGAGTGTGCTTAAAAGAAAAAAGAAGGATGACCCCACATTAAGAACTCGGAAGATGGATGAGATGCCACGGTGGTGTTGGGAAAAATAATTTAAAACACAGACAAAAACAGTGGCGCAAGAGATCATTTAATTAGATCTCACTTCAAAGAAACGCACATTAGTTAGATTATATTGCAGCTAGAGACCAACAAGTCAATGTCTGTAATAAAGTGAGAGCTATCTTATCATTTTATCTCTGTTGCTTATCATATTATATCGAGCTCATATTTCCACAGATGCTGGGCAAAAGCTTTGGCAGTGTATTTAGAAGGAATTGGATATCACACATTCAGGTACACACACTCCAACACTTGAGAGAAATGTTGGACACATAGAGGGGATATGTAAATCTGACTGGCTGGAGGAAGAAAGTGTGGATTTAAAAGAAAATATAGTCTCTGAAAATTATTTGCCTCGGAGAATCCAGCTTCAGTAAGATGCACGTCCTTTCTGATCGCTCTTCACTCAAGATATCTCGTGATACAAGGGGAGCAATCCGTGAGAAAGGACCAGCGTTAGTAAGCAGCTGGAGACTCGCTTGAGAATCAGTCAATGGATGCTAAATGCTGTGGGACCAACTGAATGCACTTCAAAGATAAAATGTTTTAAAAAAGAACGCAACTCAACCGATTGCATCTGGGGGCTCTTAAGCTACGTGGCATCCCCCCAAAAAAAGAATACGGCGCTTTGATGTTCAGACGCAACTGTTCTCTTAATACAGTGTTGCACCGGCGGCTGATAATATTGGAGGAGACAGATAAAAGGTCTAGAGAGATTCTGACAGGTAGAGAAGTGTTGTTTAACAAGGCAATCTACAGGGCAAGTGGCTCGATGGTCCCTGACCGCATCGACTCTTCATCCCTCTGCGACAAAAGGCTTTGAACTCCTCACACACACACACACACACACACACACACACACACACACACACACACACACACACACACACACACACACACACACACACACACACAGATTTATCCCCTCAGTCGAGGCCATTAAGTGTCTGAACTTGCTGTGTCTGAGAGGCTGGATCAAGGACAGTATTTTTTTTTTTTTCCTGAACCGTGAAAACGAGTTTCAAGTGAAACCTCTACAGTCTTGCAAGATTCTCCCCAACAAGATACTTACTAGGCACTGCAGGGTCAGAGCAAGGTCAGAGTGAAAGGCTTCTAATGGCATACATACGGGCAGACACAGTGTGAGGAGAGCTCACATTGATCTGTGTATGGTGGAGATGTGGAGGCAACTACATTTCCACCACTAGTGATTAATGGAGATATTGGGGTAGTGCTTTGTCACTGTAACAATATCGGGACCACCATACAATAAGACTACCCTTATAAAGGATTCATAAAGGGTTTATAATGAGGTTATTAATTAGGTTGTGAACACTTTATTAATCATTAAGAACCATTTATAAACCAGTTCTGTCATACATCAACACAGGCTCACTATTTGGCAAGATGACTGAGCCTTATATCGGCTACCTAGCTTACTTCATCTTCTTCATCAGCCAACATCCTGGATGTATGTTGTTCAGTAAACAACAGACACCGCCATAAGTAGCCAATATAAGGATTAGCAGTACAACTAACCAGTCACAGTTGCTCTGTTTATCTCTTGTCTTATAAAAGCGTATTAATGATTTATAAAGTGTTCACAACCTAATTAATAAATGAATTATACACTATTCATAAACCCCTTTATAAGGGTGGTCTTATTGTAAAGTGGTACCACAATATCAATGCAGCGTTTTTGCACCAACAACCACCAACAACCAAAGGGTGTTTTTGATGGGTAAATGGGGAAAATGCATTAAAAATAAATTGGGTTAAATAATAGAAATAACATACATGTCATGTATTTTAAAAATAGTGGATTAGGTTAAAGTTATAGATTTGATATGATTATTATTAATGGCAAACTAATAGGCTTTACTATAAATACTACATACTAAAATGGCACAAAAAAAAGCACAATTATTTAAACTGACACCTACTGAGCAAAACTTTGGCTAATTCCTCTTAAATTCTTAACACATTTTCAGCTTTGCACCCGATTTGCAATCCAACACAAAGTCATTTGTTTGCTATTTTATAAACACAGCCATTCAGAATGCCTCACTCATGAACCAATATGCCAGTACAAATGCCAAGTGGCCTAGCACCCAAATACTTTATCCACTCTTCGATCAGCGTGTTAGCACTAAAAAAGGACCACTGGTACTTTTTCCCAACACTCAAGGTGTGTCTTCCCTTGATGTCTACCCAGCAAGATATTATCTGTGATTTTGATGAGACGCTGTGGCCAGACCCAGCTAGGCAGCAAATAAGTATTTTAGTTTCCTCTGTTTTTGGGGGAAACAGAAAGTCTCTATATTTCCTAAGTTTTATCTTTGGTTTACTGTGCTCGATAGCACACAACTGTAATATGTTCTATTCATGCATGTTGCACTTAGTTCCTTAGACCTGTGTAGATCATTTATCTACACAATGAACAACACTCATAAAAGATGGGTGTACTTTTGATTGAGCAACAGTGTGGTTGGTTGAACGTTTTGGTTGTCGTTTTGATTGCAATGCTTAATTTCGCTGGATATATGAGGTGTTTTTTCCTCCGTTTGTGTGGTTTTGTGAATTGTATGTTTTCATGTATTATATTGTGTTTTCAGAAAGACATGTGTTAGCAATTGCAAAAAACTGTAAATGCATAAACTTGGTTCTACATCTCTCAGGCTTTATTAATATTGAACTCATAAGTCTGGTTCCAATTTCTGAAATTACATTTATTGAGGATATAGGCCTTCTTATGGTGTTTTCAAACCAAATTGAGTAAGAACTGTGTAATCCAAATGGATGGACAATGTACTGTATATGCATATGAAACACATACATCAAATGATTAGACAGATACCTCTGTGAGTGTAGGCTCATTGGTAGGCTGGGTTAATAATGGTGACTCGATCCTCACACACTTGAATTTATCTAACAAACTATCTGCATTCATGAAAAACATGTCAACTGAGATACCCAACAGAACAGGTTGTTTTAACAATGGTAACTGCTGCTTCAGCTTCAGAATCGGCTTAATATGACAAATATGTCCCATCGAGCCCGGCCACGCAAATTTGAAAAGGAATGGAAATGAGGGCGAGCCATGGCAGAGCAGAATATCAAACAGAGGGACAAAGGGCTCAGGGCCTGATTGATATGGAGATGAGATGTTGAAGTGTCTTAGAAATTTAATTTAGTCTAGATTTGTAAGCTTCTGAAAAAAAGGACTCCAACCAACATGGAACCTCCAACTTTCCAGTGAGAGATAATTAAAATATCTTTCAACTTCGATTCTCTCTGTTCTCTTAAAGGTCAGAACTGCCATAACGCTTTTCAAGCTGCTAGCGCTGAGAATTCACATGTCAAAGATCAGGGAAAAAAGCAACGTGTGAATTTACTCCGTCTCTAAAAACATATCTTCTAGTTACTGTAATTCCATAACATTTTGGGCCCAACATATTTCTTCTAAAAATCCTGGTGTTATTCATCCCTTGACTTATGTTTATTCTCAAGTGCTGAAAAATATAAAATACATCTCTTTCGGTGCGGCGGAGGATTATTTTTTCTCTGTAAGCACTTATCAGACTCAGAGTGCAGCGAATGTAAAAGCTCTCATGAACTAGCTGCAGGCTGAATTATTATTATTGTGCTGTAGCAGCTGCTCACAAATACTCCAACATAAACACATGGAAAGAGTAAAAATGGTTACTTTAAGAAGAAAAAAAGGCAGATGCAAGTGCATTTTCTTTCACAAACAGAGGCCTTGAGAGTTATTTGTTTGGTCCTGTAAGACAGAGTAATAAATACATGAGTGGGGGTAGTTACAAATGTACAGACTTTGCCACCTGTGGGAAGAATTCATGCTAACATGCTTATGGCAGAGTGGCGCATGTGTACGCATGCCTGACTACTCCAACCGATCACCCACAGCTCCCCAACCGTTTCGGTGATGAATGACAGCGAGGCAGCCATTAGCGAGTGCGCTTGACACAGAGGTCACGGCGTAATGTAGACCCCGACGAGGCGCAGATGCACCATCAGTCACGCTCGGAGGGTCAGACAGAAAGCAAGTGGGACACGCTCGGGCCTCAAACAGATAAACGACTCCATGGCACCACAGAGGCAGCCATTGTTCTGCTCCAGACCATTGCTCTCCTCCCTCTTTGAATAGCTGGGAATGGGGAGTGTGTGTGTGTGTGTGTGTGTGTGTGTGGGGGGGGTGTTATCTGTGGGTGGCAGTGAAAATAGATACATACAGTATAAGCAAGGAGGGTGAACATGTATGTATGTCATAATTTCCTTCTGACAAGCTGGAGAGTAAGTCTTCAAATAAATTGGAATGACTCATCCGCAGAGGGGGAAGAAGGGAATAAGTGATGAAGAGAGAGGAGACAAGTAGTCATTAAATAAAAAAAGAAGGAAGACACACACTGCAAAAACTTGAAATCTTGCCGAGCAGATTTGTCTAAATTCAAGTCAGAATATGTCTTTACACTTGATATAAGACATGACTTGAAGTAACAATGCAGTGAGATAGAGGGTCTTGTTTTTAGACAATGTATCTTAAGTATCTCGTTAAGTCCAAAACTCTTGAAAACATCGTATGTTGAGTTGCATCTCACTTGTAACATGTCATGGTTTTAAGCTGCTATGGTATTTGTAAAAGATGTTTCATCTTGTTTCAAGATATAAATATTATTTTAGATCACACATTTTTATTGGAAAATCACCAATTAACATCAGAAATCAATTAAGCTTATTCGGACAATTTTGTAACACAACATTTCATGATTTATGGTAAAATATAGTTCAAAATATGTTTTCCCAGCTAGTCACAAGGTCTCATTTATTTAAATATCCCATCTTATTTCCAGAATACTTACCAAGTAAATGTTGAGTTGTTCTATTTATAACTATTCTTACTTTATTTTCATTCATTATTTTTTTCTTGTTTTGGGAGCAGCTTTCTTTCCAGTGCAGGGAAAACAGAGAAACCAGAAAATAAGAAGGAAAAAGACGGAGAACAGACCGAAGAATTCCTCTGAAAGGTCAGCATCTCCTCTTTTCATTTGTCTCTCTAATTGAACTTGCCAATTAGACACAGAGTGCTATATATATCCTGCACAGTGGATGGGAAACAACCTAATAAGGGCTGGAGGGGAAGGGACGGATGGAGACCAACTGGAGGGGATGACATGTGAACAGTGCATAGTAACAAGATTGTTAAATAAAGTGTATTTGAGTTATTTGAGGCTAGTTTGGAGTGAAGGCAAGATAGCCTTCAGAAGAAAAAAATATGGAGGGAATGAGGCACTCCAGGTCCTTCAAACACCGATCCGAAAACGGACAGGAGATCGATGATGAGAGGATATAGTTTGACAACGCAAATTGCCACAGGGAAGAGGGAGGTAAATGAGGAAGAGACATGATGGAGCAGAATTTGAAACAGAGATAAGAAGAGCTTGACTGATGTGGCTTTCTGAAGCAAAGCCACAGGTAATATTTTTAACACACTGGCTACATTGAACAGTTTCTATTCTGTCAGGATTTATAAGCTTCTAAAGAAGTGTTATTGCCGAAATAAGAGTCTCCAACTCTCCTAATACATTTCTTTCAAGGTTGACAGCTCCTTAAAGAACAATTCAAGCCTTTACAACTTAAGCTATTAACACCAGCTGCTTTAATTTCCAGCTCTACTTAGGGTTTAAATTATGTTTACGTGCTGTTTCAAGCACATCAAGCGTATTTTTTTACGAGAGTTCAATCCTATGTTTAACAATCGAGGAGGGAGAAATGTATTCTGAGCGAGAAAAACAAAGTTATTTTCCCCCATCAGCATCAAATAACCAAAATGTAATTCAGCCAAGAGAAAAAGAACAGCTACAGTTGGTAAGTGAATTTCTAACTGGATCTGGAGTGTGGAAGCTCTTGATATCTGTCTCTCAGTTTCACAGATTAGACCAGATGAGGTTACATGGCTTCGTCAAGAAGTGAAATCAAATATGTCATTACACCTGATATTAACTGTATAACTGAGCCTTGGGGTCGGTATCAAACATAGTGACTGGATTTTCTATGTATTCAGCTAAACTGAATGGAACTTGTGGACGCAAGGTTTGTTTAGTTGTATGACATTGTTCTCTTGATACATTTCAGGAAATATAATAGTTAAGGAGCAGTAATGATGCCGGAGCTCTTTGTGACTCGTTCTGGGGAATTAAACCCTGATGGATAAAAGTATTTATCCGAATGTAAATCAATAACAAAAAAATATTTTCCTTCTAATAGATACTGGAATTAAGCATGTTTTCCTAATAAAATTGACTACGGACTTGTGTGTCACTGTTTGTCAATGATTCTCTGATAACATTCCCATCATCCTCAGCTGGACTCTGACTGTTTGGTGCTAATAAGCTAATGGATGAATGCCATCATGTTAAACTAAGATAATGAACATGGTAAACCATTATCCCTGCTAAACATCAGCATGTCAACATTGCAATTGTGGATATGTTATCATGCTAGTGTTAGCATTTAGCTCAAAGCATCCTATGTCTTAGCACAGCCTAACAGAACTGCTGATGTGGCAATGTATCATTGTTTCTATAAAGTCAGTAGTGTTAGTTCAGTCGAGGAAGTGCCTCCTTTATAATAAATGTTCAAGAGAAAAACTCCTATCTGTTTTTTATCAAATCAACTGCAAACTGATACATTCTGTTACATTTATTCAACTGTTAGATCAAAAATGAAAAGCCAGCTGAAAGAAACATTCTGAAAAGAATGAAGATTCAGAAATGATAAGGAGCGAGAGATGAAGCAGGCAAAGAACGGAGCGCGAAGAAAAAAGACAAGATTAATAATTGAATAAAGTTGAAAAATCTCTAATCTTGTAAGTGCATCATTACGAGCTGGATCAGACACTAACCAGCGACAGAGAACAAGGACGAGAGACAGAAGGAGATATCGAGAGGAGGAGGGGAGGGGGGTTAGTTAGAGCAGAAAATAGGATTTAGAAACTCATCTGTTTCCTTCTTTCATTAAACCATCCATTCTCCACCCATTTCCCACTGTTCTGTCACTGGATACTGTGTAACATAAGCACACGGTCACACACACACACACACGGTCACACACACACACACACACACACACACACACACACACACACACACACACACACACACACACACACACACACACACACACACACATACAAGAAGGCATTGATGGGCACTAAGTGTTGCTGTGATCTCTCAGTCAGTGATATCGATCTACCCAAACTGGCAGCCTCTCTCTCTGACACACACACACACACACACACACACACACACACACACACACACACACACACACACACACACACACACACACACACACACACACACACACACACACACACATACACACACACACACACACACACACACAGCTTCTCTGATAGGAAAATGGTGATGACAATGACAAAACAGTCTCATCACTTTGAGGCTGCTGTTGACAATCGGCTGGTGGATAGTTTGGTAACATATGTGTGTGTCAGTAAGCGTGGATGGATTACTAAAAGCGTGGATTGATGAACTGGTCCAAGGGCCCAATGTGTCAGGGAGCCCCCCTTGTTTCAAAATGTCACTGAAGGAGTTACTACCAAACGGTAGGGACTAAAAATGACCACAAAATGAGATAAAACAGACACAAATAAACTATAAAGAATCCCAAGATAACTTTAAAAAGGGCAAACATAAGATAAACTGACCACAAGGAGACAAAGAGCAACTACAAAGACCCAAAGTCACCACAAAGAAATATAAATTACCAAAAAAAGTGACCAATAGATACAAGAAAGGGCAACAAAATAAACACAAAGAGACACAAATAAACACAAAGAAACACAAAGCAAGTTACTATAAAGTGACCATAAAAAGCAACAAAATGAACACAAGAGAGTCACAACTTCAAAAATGGCCAAAGTAATCACAAAGAAAGATACAAAGATGACAGGAAAAGAAAACGCTGCATAGAAAAAAAGATACCACAATAGACCCAATGTACCACAAATAGACCCAAAACAACTAAAAGCAACAGAAAATGTCCACAAGCAGACGAAAACATCAATAAAAAACACACAAACACTATAAAGAGTGCAAAAAACATTAAAAAGTAAGACAAAAAGAGAACTACAAATATACTAAGTGACAACATAGAGACATAACATGACAAAAAGGAGACAAAAATCAACTACAAAAAGACACACACTGACCATAACAAGAAACAAAATGATCTCAGGAAAACAACTGCAACAAAACAAAGGGACCATATAGAGACACAAAAAGGACACAGACTAAACAATATTATAAAAAAGGGCCAAATGTTGTGGTCACAGCAGTCTGCTGTGTTTTTCCTCCTCCTGGGTTTGCCACTCCCCCTGTCTGTCTCACTTCACACCTGGCCGTCATCTGCAATCATGCTCACCTGGTCGTCATCTCCAATCAACTCCCCTTCATAAACC
Organism: Eleginops maclovinus; assembly: GCF_036324505.1. Lineage (NCBI taxonomy): Eukaryota > Metazoa > Chordata > Actinopteri > Perciformes > Eleginopidae > Eleginops > Eleginops maclovinus. The sequence goes on along the minus strand of NC_086352.1, from coordinate 31,693,974 downwards.
CTTGGATTCCCTGCTGTCGGTGCCAGATCGTACTTCGCTCTACAGTGGTAATGATACGTGCCTGGCTCCAGTTTACCTTGTTACCTTGTTACCTCGCTACCGAACTCTCGTCTCTTGTTGCCTTTGACCACAACCTAACTCTGTTTCCCTCTGCCTGCAGTTATCCGGATCACGCACTCCAGCTCGCCTGCCTCACCCTCCCCCCGGCTTCCGCGTCCTCTACCTGCTCCTCCACCTCACTCAATAAACCCCCTTGCATCAATTCAACACCGTCTCTTGTCTGCTCTTGGGTTCAGAATCGTTACCATAACACCAAAACCACTAAAAGTAACAGAAAAAGACTCCTAAAAGGACACAGGGGGACGAATTACCACAAAAACACCCAACATAATACAGAAAAGATGACCACAGAAAGACACAAAATGAGCATTAATAAAAAAATAAAAAACATACAAAGAGACCAAACAACCACAAAATGACCAAAGCGACACACAGACAGAGAAAACAGCCACAAAGCGAAACAATACCACAGCATATAGAGAGTTGCAAATCAACAGAAAAGAGGCAAAGGTCTCCAAAGTCTGTTCCTGAATGGGAAAGATGAGGACTTTGTGTGTCTGTGCCCAAGAGCCCCTTGTCATAATCCGCCCATGTCTGCATATGTGTTTGTTGGTGTGTGTGTGTGTGTGTGTGTGTGTGTGTGTGTGTGTGTGTGTGTGTGTGGGGTGGGGTGGGGGTGTTACAGCTTGGGGTTCTGAGTGGAAAAAAAGGCAGTTTTATGGTTGTCACTCGGCTCCTGCATTGAGTTTATATCCACACACAGATAATAAAACACATTCCTTTCCTTAATCTTTTCAATTTCCTTCAGCCTGAATGAATGTATTACAGCAATTAAAAAACGCGCCCCCCCTCCCTCGCCCTCCGTCTCTTTCTCTGTATTGAACATGACTGTATAGCAGTAATTAAGAGTGTGTTGTGTTACACACCACTGATAATCCTGCAGAGTCAACTCAATCCACTGTGTTAGTAGATTACTGCTCACGGCATGGGCTCTTGTTATCGCGCTGCCATGCACACACACAAACACACCGTGGGCCCTCAGAAATACACACACATTGAATTGTTTATGTGCAAAAATGGGGCTGCATCTTCTATGACACCTTCAGGCATTTTATGTGCCTGCAATTAGATTACCCTGACTTTACAATTTAGGATGACAAGTGTTGCCTAAATCTTTTTCAGTAAATTCATTGTGATGTAACTCATTTGTTTGTTTGGAGCTGGCAGTGTTGCTTCACAGGCTCCTCTGGCATTATCAGGGCCTGTGTTTTCACTCTTTCACATGCCTGATCTGACCCTCAAGATTGCTCCCAAAATACCACTTCATCGTAAAAGGAAACATTCTACATTTTGACCAGTTAATTTGCTGTTTCAGTGTATATAAATGATATCAGCTGACAGGAGTACACATGGACTCAAGCTGTTGCTTAGCAATGCAACTCCTTTGTCAACCATCTATAATTACAGCAACATGAAATGCTCAACAAGACATTTATATGACAAAACCCAATTACACTTAAACAGAAACAACTTTGAAATACATTTGATTTAAATGTCCCCTTTGCGACAATAAAGTTTATCCATCCATCCACCACAATCAAATCCATCCATCCATGCATCCATCCATCCATCCATCAATCCATCCATCCATGCATCCATCCATCCATCTCCATCCATCCATCCATCCATCCATCCATCCATCCATCCATCCATCCATCCATCCATCCATCCATCCATCCATCCATCCATCCATCCATCCATCCATCCATCCATCCATCCATCCATCCATCCATCCATTCATCCATTAATCCATCCAACATTGTGATATCAGTAAAAGTAATGTGTTTGCAACACATAATAAGGTACTGTATTGACATTGGAAACTCCCGGCCATTGTTTTGATCCATTTCAAAACGTTTTCATGCACTGAAATTTGAAGCTGATATCCTGAAAGAAATAGCAGGCTTCAAAACTCTTCAAACCTTAGCATACAGATGGTCATACTCAAAACATTTTGAGTGGAGAATCTCTAGACATATTGTCGCTCGACATACTCCAAACTTGCACCTCTCGGTTACCTTCAGTGCATTGTTCAAATATCGTTTGCGACATCACCTGTCCTTCCGCCAGGTGTAATACAGAAAATATGTTAACATCAGCAAGAGTGTGTATCAGTGCTGTGCTGGAGAAGAAAGTACAGTATAAACCTACTTTTCTCTGCCACAGTTTTGTTCACATCAAAGGGGGGAAAAACAGACTCACGGCAGGATTTCACTGATACTCTTGGCTTGAGCGTGAAGGGGTCCTACAAGTCCTGGAGTAAGCTTTTTCATGAATGATAACGGGGAACTTTAAATGTAGGTTATGAGGGATTCTCTCTCATGACCTACATTTAGTCCCTCGGGTCATAGCATCAAGCCATATACCGCCTTGCAGTGTTTGAAACAATGCTGTAAAACTCATCAGAACTAGAGCTGTAAGTGCTTAAAGAGTATTGAACTGCAAGTTCTTGTGTTTATTTAAATGAGGTACACCTGGTTATGTTAAGCTGTCTTTTTTGTAAAATATTGTGAACAAATTTACATTTCAGTTTGATTTAAGCCATGTAAATAATGTGTACAGTCTTAACTTGTACAAATTGTGGTTTTTTAAAAACTGCAAGACATACGATGAGCAAAATACTATATGGACCAAAGCTGAGCTCTGCCTTGCAGTGTACCAATGACAGTCAGACACAGAGTTTAAAATCTGGGTTTCAAACATCAAATAACTAAGGAAAAGCTGTATTAGCCACAACACTACAGATGCTAACAAAAGCAATGTTCTGATACATCTGCTGTTTGCCAATTTTGGTGCAAAACTGGCAAACAACAAATCATGGTTGAGTCTCTCTGATGTTTTCTCTAAATTAGAAAATACACAAGATCTCAAAAATAGCGCCACCACTGAGCTCTGCGCCTCCCTCTTAATGCACACTTTGAGGGCCTTCATTCATTGTCGGGGTGTGGTCAGATCCAGAATTCCTCAACAAGATGGAAAGAGTATGTACTTCCATCATAAGCAAATTTACAAACTTTAAAATGTACAGTATCTTTAAGTACAAATATAAAATATCATGTTTAATGCTGCAGGGTCATATGTTGCCCATGTTCAGACAAAAATAAATGATGTGAACAGGCATGATATTGGACATCTTGCAAAATGTCAATTACATTCAATGCCACAGTTTTTAAAATTCTTTAAAAAAAACCTTGCTTTACAAGAAAAGACTGGCTTATAACCTACCTCATTTCATTTGCTTTTCAATTCCTTTCATTTACTATTCACTATTGAACTGTGCCACTTTTGTGGTTGAGAAATACCCCTCGCCCAGTGCCTGAAACCAAGTGATTTTAAACTAAGAGCTGAACAGGATTAGTGGAGAATTGCAGGCACAGAATAGCTGCAAAATGAATTGGACTGAGTTTAAGAGCTGACATCTCTACATTAACTTTGATTCTTTATGGTAATTACCGTAAAGCCGAAGTTGAAAGACATAAAAAAATGGTTCCTCTTTAAGACCTTTCCTTGCCATCTAAGCAACCAAGCAACGTGCCTGTGATGCCAACACACATCCTGTAAATGCTTTCCAAGCCAGTATGAACCAACTGTTGAAAAAGAGATGATTCACCACCTCAATCTTTGTCTTTCCACACCAAGTGTTTCTGACCAGTGAGAAAAAAGACATCTGTCATGTGGCTTTCTTTGATACATTTATCTTGTCTTCAAACAGCACTGAACTTTCAAGTGACAAATGAACAACGCCTGCAATCTTGGAGACCAAAATAACACTGTGCTCCAACATGTTGCCTGGCAATACTGTAGGGTTTTCTTTAAAAGAATAAGACTTGCCACAAGCATTTTTTTTTTTGTGGCAAATACACCATACGAACAGAAAATAACAGGTGGATTGAAGAGGCTAATACACATTTTTCCCTGCTGGCAATTGCCTGGTCGAACAGGTCTAGAAATAAGTTTAAGTCTAATGAATGAGGAGAACCCGCCAGCTGGCCGATATGTTCTTTAAAACCAGTGGCAAGGGAAAGTGGCAATCTAACCCATAGCTAAAATGTGTTACCTTGCACATCTGGTTAACAAAGGTTGTAACCTTTTAGAAACAGGGTTAGCAGTTAAGATGTAATGGTTTTATTATCATAAGCCGAAAACAGCTATGGCATTGTTGTTGGCAATGAGAATCTTGGACTACAAGTTGTTTTGTTTTGTTTTATTTAAATTAAGTACACCCGGTTAATGAGCATGTTAAGCTGTCTGCGTTTTGAAATGTAAATGTCCAGCAACTTATTGACTTTTTAATTTAATGAAGTCCAATTTAAATAAAATGTGTAACCTTGTTAGGTTTGTCCCAGGTTCCACCAACAAGGCAACACACAATATACTAAAGACTTAAAAGTAAAAACATGCAATTAAAAATATTGCAGGTAATACATGGCACATTAAAATACAGGAATGAGTATACTGTCTGTTTAGGAATGGATGTGAAACATGTTCACAGGAGTGTAAAACAATAAATTAAGTGCCATATTTGTTCACAGACCTTAAGGGTCCCCTATTATGCAAAATGCACTTTCTGCTGTCTTTTATACATAAATATGTGTCCCCGGTGTGCAAGGAGACTCACAAAGTGTCAGAAAATGCAACCCTCTCTCTTTTCCTCCTTACCCACATCTCTAAAAACGTGACACGTCCCAAACTATTGTCCCCAATATACAGTCGGAGCTGAATCCCCTTGAGCACCTCTGTGTGTCTGTGTATTCAGCAGGATGTCTGCAGGAGGGACTTAGAGTTGTTGTTTATATAATACTTATAATGTCTCTGTTCTAGTCGTAAACACTGAGAAGTGTTTCAGAAATAATGCTTGATGTGGTTTGGAACATAATATGGGGTTTAATCACAGCAGCGTTTAGTTGGGTTTCTCTGTTAGAAACTTCTCTCTTCAGCTCAAATGTAAAGCTAGAGTCGCAGAATCAGCACTTCAGGAACAGGGCTGAAATAGAGGGGGATGAGGCATGCTGCAATGGGTGATCTGTTTGGTATTTTGAGCAAAACACTTGACAGAGATGTTTAGTATTGATATTGCCCAGCAATATATTGTTCAAATATATTATAATAGGAGACCTTCAAGAGACCATTTTTATTGAGTCTTTAGGGGAGGTCATATTTATCAAATGGTTTAAAAAATGTTTTTAAAAATCCTGAAACAATATACAGTGGGGCAAAAAAGTATTTAGTCAGCCACCAATTGTGCAAGTTCTCCCATTTAAAAAGATGAGAGAGGCCTGTAATTTTTATCATAGGTATACCTCAACTATGAGAGACAGAATGAGAAAAAAAAATCCAGGAAATCACATTGTAGGATTTTTAAAGAATTAATTGGTAAATTCCTCGGTAAAATAAGTATTTGGTCACCTACAAACAAGCAAGATTTCTGGCTCTCACAGGCCTGTAACTTCTTCTTTAAGAGGCTCCTCTGTCCTCCACTCGTTACCTGTATTAATGGCACCTTTTTGAACTCGTTATCAGTATAAAAGACACCTGTCCACAACCTCAAACAGTCATACTCCAAACTCCACTATGGCCAAGACCAAAGAGCTGTCAAAGGAGACCAGAGACAAAATTGTAGACCTGCACCAGGCTGGGAAAACTGAATCTGCAATAGGTAAGCAGCTTGGTGTGAAGAAATCAACTGTGGGAGCAATTATTAGAAAATGGAAGACATACAAGACCACTGCTAATCTCCCTCGATCTGGGGCTCCACGCAAGATCTCACCCCGTGGGGTCAAAATGATCACAAGAACGGTGAGCAAAAATCCCAGAACCACACGGGGGGACCTAGTGAATGACCTGCAGAGAGCTGGGACCAAAGTAACAGAGGCTACCATCAGTAACACACTACGCCGCCAGGGACTTAAATCCTGCAGTTCCAGACGTGTCCCCCTGCTTAAGCCAGTACATGTCCAGGCCCGTCTGAAGTTTGCCAGAGGGCATTTGGATGATCCAGAAGAGGATTGGGAGAATGTCATATGGTCAGAAGAAACCAAAATAGAACTTTTTGGTAAAAACTCAACTCGTCGTGTTTGGAGGAGAAAGAATGCAGAGTTGCATCCAAAGAACACCATACCTACTGTGAAGCATGGGGGTAGAAACATCATGCTTTGGGGCTGTTTTTCTGCAAAGGGACCAGGACGACTGACCCGTGTAAAGGAAAGAATGAATGGGGCCATGTATCGTGAGATTTTGTGTGAAAACCTCCTTCCATCAGCAAGGGCACTGAAGATGAAGCGTGGCTGGGTCTTTCAGCATGACAATGATCCCAAACACACCGCCAGGGCAACGAAGGAGTGGCTTCGTAAGAAGCATTTCAAGGTCCTGGAGTGGCCTAGCCAGTCTCCAGATCTCAACCCCATAGAAAATCTTTGGAGGGAGTTGAAAGTCCGTGTTGCCCAGCGACAGCCCCAAAACATCACTGCTTTAGAGGAGATCTGCATGGAGGAATGGGCCAAAATACCAGCAACAGTGTGTGAAAACCTTGTGAAGACTTACAGAAAACGTTTGACCTCTGTCATTGCCAACAAAGGGTATAAAACAAAGTATTGAGATGAACTTTTGTTATTGACCAAATACTTATTTTCCACAATAATTTGAAATAAATTCTTTAAAAATCAGACAATGTGATTTTCTGGATTTTTTTTTCTCATTCTGTCTCTCATAGTTGAGGTATACCTATGATAAAAATTACAGGCCTCTCTCATCTTTTTAAATGGGAGAACTTGCACAATTGGTGGCTGACTAAATACTTTTTTGCCCCACTGTATGGTCCAGCAAAAGTAGCTGTGTTGCACATGGAGCTGCTGTGATGCAAGAACAACTTTACAAGACTTGCTTTGACAAAAAGTGTTATCATACGGTACCTATTGTAATGTATCATATCTCATTGTTTCTTGACATGCCAAAGCATCGAAGATACAGAAACAGGTGCTTCCAGAATAATCAAACCTGTAAGGCTGTAATGCTAAAGGCAGAGCACGTAGCGTAGAATGTGAAAAGAGAAGGAAGTGTGTTGCTACAGAACTTCCTCCCAGAGCTCTCCGTCTATTCATGCTGCTCTCGCTTCATATTGACTGACTGTAAGAACCCTGTTTCTCATACTATAAGTAGGAGTGGAAGTAGATTTGAGATGATCATAATGTGAAAAACATGATTAGCATGCTTATTGTATGTGCATTCATTCTCACTGTAATACTGGAGGACCACTACAGTTCTGACCTTTGCTTCTTGTCTATCTCTCGCTCGTATCGCTGCTATTGTAACAGTCAGCTAAATTTATAAAATGTAAATGGAAGAGTGCTCTTGCGGATGCAGCTATTACAGAGGTCTAATTTAACTGATTTGCTGCTGCACTCTACCCTCCGCAGAGCCGCTACAAGCTGACGGATGATCTGACAAACAATGCGGTATACGGAGCCAGCACCACTTTCTGCATTGGCCCATACTGTAGTGGATAGATAAGGGAAGAGGCACTTGTAGGACGATAGTGTATGTGTGTGTGTGTGTGTGTGTGTGTGTGTGTGTGTGTGTGTGTGTGTGTGTGTGTGTGTGTGTGTGTGTGTGTGTGTGTGTGTGTGTGTGTGTGTGTGTGTGTGTGTGTGTGTGTGTGTGTGTGTGTGAGAGAGAGGCAGAAAGAGTGGCTTCCAATCTTTAATTCCCAACTTGTCTGTGTTTAATCAGATGAACTGACTTCCTCTGGTTCAGACAGGAAATCAATCATGCTGAGGCGCACCGATCACTACCCCTGTTAGGGTCAGACACGAAATGTCTCCAATGAGTGTGTGTGTGTGGGGGGGATGTGTGTTCATTCATGTTTATGGATCACAATTCTCTGTGGATTCGAATTTTACACACACACACACACACACAGACACAAACTTTTCTGCCATATCCAGATAACATATGATGGGGTGTTGATGGTGTTGTTTCAGCATTTCAAAGAAAGAGCATGAAGCCTGGTTACTACTAACCAAAATAAAGTAACTAGGTACATTTACACACTGAGTTAAAAATGTAAAAGCAACTTTACAACCAGAGAAAAGAGATGCCCCATGGCTTTTTGACCCAGAAAAAGATATAGACAAATGCTGATCAGTACTTGTGAATGTGTTTGCAACATATTTTTGTTGAGTTTAAAATCTATCTTAACATTTACAGATTACACATTTACATATGTTTTTTTCTATCTTTTCAAACAAATAATGTTGAGACAAATCAACCTCTTATTCTCTTTCTTTCTTCTTTTTAAATGTGACGTTCCATGTTTGTTCAAATTTGTCTACGTTGGTTGTTTAATTTTCTTCTGCATGCACTTATGTTCGTTTGTGTTCTAGCAATAGTACATTGGTGTTTATCAGACAAACTCACACACTGAGTATTAATCTGTTTGACAGTCTCCTCATGCCTTTAACATGCCGCCGGATTGCACAATCACTCACATTGATAGCATGAGCTGGAGAGAAAGAGGCAGAGTAAAATGAGCCTCCCCAGGAAAAAAAGTGATGCTGTAAGAATAAGTGAGCATAAGGTGAATATAGCGAGCATATATTAACAACTGTGAGGAAAAAAAGTAATAGGGTGGAAAGAACGGAGATCAGGAAAAATAAAAATGTGAAGGTGATAAAAAACAGCCAGTGTAGACGTCAGGGGAAACATATAGTGAGAAAGGGAAGGAAGGAGGGTTTGGTGGTGTGGAAAACATGCTGGGTGTTACATTACTCACCCAGTAATCAGGTTACACTACTCATATATCTTCATACTCAGGTTAGGTTAGAGTTTAGATTTTTTACAGGTAACCATTGATCTTAACGGATTGTATTTCTTAAGAAACCCTCCCAAACATATCAGACAGTGTGTTTGTAAGGAGTGAATAAAGTGCAATGCCACGAAATGTGCAAAAACACACACTGATGGAAAGTGAAGGGGTGGGGGAGGAAACGTATTCATGAGACTGAAGAAAGAAAAAAAAACGAGAGGATCTCTCCTGTGCTCAGCATATCAGAGGAGGAGCTGCGTGGTTAAACAGTGTCGGGGGGTCTGACAACAATCAGCCATTTGATCAAAACACATGTGTACTGACCCCCACACACACACACACAATTACACACGCGCAGACTTTAATTGATCCCGCTGCAGCAGAAAGGCCAGACATGAGCTGCCCTGTGGCCTCTAACCACACACACACACACACACACACACACACACACACACACACACACACACACACACACACACACACACACACACACACACACACACACACACACACACACACACACACACAAATAAATAGCTCTTCAATTAGGGAGCACCTACAGAGGAAAAATGACTTAAGCATGGCACCTTCACCAAGGAGTAAGAGGGATGGAGAAATAATGTCCAATTGTTTTTAATGATGTGGTTTTCTGACCATAAATACTTCTGAGTGAGTGCTACAGGCTCTGGCATATAAAAATAAAATGTTCAATAAACAGTGAATTGTATCACTTGATCTCCAGTAAGTCTTAAACGCTTACTTGTGCGATGAGATAACATATAAGAGAATCCGCCCAGGCGATGCAACATCTGAAGTCTGTTGCAGCATTTTCACACAGAAAGTAGTTATTTTGGACCCTGGAGCCATTTACTCTTTAGCCCAATTTGTTTCGACAAATGAGAGTCCAGGATACACACCGTAACTTGGTCGGGGAGAGGGTTAGTTTTGGAAGAGACAAAGCCTTGGACAAATTTGAATAAGAGTATATGTTAACCTGATAATTTCAGTGAAATAATTTCCCTCATTTGATACTGATATAGTATTTTGGGTTCATTTTTTCAGCTTGTAAAGACAGGATGGTTTACTCAGCAATCATTGTCTTCTCTGATTAGTGCTGCTCCCCCTCCCTCCATATTCCTGAAATACTGAATGGCAGGCTGACAATGACATCGAAGAGTCCGGGACAGGGGGCCAATTTTAAATCAAAACAAAGCCCAAGCTTTCAGACTGTTAGTAATATAATTATTTTCAATTTTATAAGTACTTTGACTGAATTTAGATGTTGAATACGGCGTTGAGGCTTGTAAAGGTACTGTCACGAGCTGCCAAGGGAACTCAACAGCAGAGGTTTTGTTTGTTGTGTGTGTGTTTTTTTTTTGTAATACACACATGCACTAAAGCACAATTACACACTTTCTTACATTCATTCTGCCGCACAACTTTGCATCATCCAGGTAAATCGATGTTTCTATCTTAAAATTAGTAATTCTAATCCATACGACAGAAGGATCTCAGTGAAGTATAAGCTACTGTTGAAAAATAGGAAGGGACAGCCTGCTCACAAGCCTTTATCACAGACAAAATATTATTTCAGATAGCTGCTCCTTCAAGGGGCAAGGGTTATTAGGCCCCCAAACTTTTAATCCCGGAGCCCCCTTTAAAATGACTTTGAAAGCTATTTATCATATCCATTTCTTGGTAGAAGTCATGACATTATGTAACATAGTTTGCTGAATATTTGGATAAGGAAAAAAAATAAGGATATTATTGGAAAGCTAAGAATCTCCACTTTCAACCGCGTATATCACTCAAAATGTGTTTCAGGGTCGATGTGATAGATGTTTTGATAGAACACATTTGATCAAACCGTAAAACCGTATTTGTCGTTCAAAATTATAACCAGTCCGGGAAAAGAATTCTGTCAAGTGGCTTTCTTAATGCAACCGGGCTCACATGAGGAGTTGCTTTTAAAATGTTGTTAGAGACAGGAAAACAAATGTAAAATGGAACTGGTTAGCTTGAGTGCAAATACAACAATGAAACAGTTTCATCAAGCACCCACACAAGACCATAATATCTGATCAATCAAAGCAATGCATTTGTAATCTGGAGAACAAGTTTTTCTGGCAGGATATTGTCAACTAATTGACAACGAATCTGTCCTCAGCCTATAATATTTTTGAAGCAACGACAGATGGTGCCAGGTTGTTGAAGCCAGAAATATTTAATTATGACAAAAGTGAAGCTGTTAGACTGCAATACAAAGGAATATTCCTGTTTGTTGACATGTACACATTGCCTATAATAGGAATTTTTAAATGAATGTATTTGTTGGTAATAACAATGAATGGTCTTCTGTGTTTTTCCAACTGTTGACTTTGTCAGTTCACGTTCCCCGTTTATTTATTTTTCTTATTCTCATTGCCAGTCCTGGCAAATACTGCCTGTTCATTGGGAATTGAATCGCTAAAACAAAGATACGACTAAAGGAAAACAACCCTTTATCATAATAATGGCAACACCTTGATAACAACATGAGACAGTAATTAATTTTCTGTTGTTTAATTTCCTTTGGATTGTTGGCTTCTCAGTCGGTGATTCCCATACCCAGGCTTTATGTTGCAAATAACAATAGTAAACCTGATATAAATCACTTCCATAGTTTATCTGGGTGACCCACCTTTCAAGGTTAGGTTCTAAAAAAATCATTTTTCCCTTTTTATCCATTTATTTATTTTCTCACATGTTAGAACTGAGCGGCCGTGGGTCTCTGACCATTCCATTTAAACTGACAAAGACTTCCACTGTGAAAAACAAATGACTCAACACTCAACAAACTTGACTTCCATACAGTCTGCCCTCATTCACCTCTGGATTTCATTCACCCATTTTAGCATTAATGAATCCATAAACCATGGCAGGCTGTGATATATTGAAATTAATCTTCCAGTTTCTTAAATCGCTGAAGTATTATATAGGCCTGCAGTCTGTAAACAAAGGAATAAAGCCAGCCTGGATTGGTTTCTAGCCCAACGCCCTATTAGCCTTAATATATTATTTCCTGCACTGCATGAGTTGAGGAGCTGCAATATCTGCTAACCAATTGACCAGATTCAACTATTGAGGTCTGAGCGATGTAATTTAAATTGATAAAGATTTAAATGTAATTTAATAAAAACGTAAGACTTAAAGGTACCCTTTTATGCAACATGCATTTTTTGCTGTCTTTTATATATGTGTCCTCGGTGTGTAAGTAGACTCACAAAGTGTCAGAAAATACAACCCTCTCTGTTTGCCTCCTTACCCACATCTCTAAATATGGGGTTAGAAACGAGCTGATCCAGAGTTGCTTCCGATATGATGTCATGACCAAAATGTGGGCTGGCTTTACATTGAATTCCTGGCAACGTCCCACCCATGTGACACGTCCCAACCTATCATCCGCAATATACAGTCGCAAGCTATATCCCCTCCGCAGCTCCTCTGTGTGTCTGAGTTCAGCAGGATGTCTGCAGGAGGGACTTAGAGTTGTTGTTTATATAATTACATATAATGTCTCTGTTCTAGTGGTAAACACTGAGAAGTGTTTCAGAAATAATGCTGGATTTGGTTTGGAACATAATATGGCGTTTAATCACAGCAGCGTTTAGGTGAGTTTCTTCTCCCGGCAAAAAACGTTCACAGAGGACAGAGGGCTGCAGGATGATGCAAAGAGGCGTGACCAGCTTCAGGTCAACTCAAAGTTAAAGCTACAGTCACAGAATTAGCATGCGGGGATGAGGCATGCTGCAATCATGGTAATCTGTTCGATATTTTGAGCAAAACCCTTCACAGACAAGTTTTGTATAGATATTGCCCTACAATATATTGTTGAAATATAACATAATAGGAGACATTTAAATGATAGACGAAGAGAATGAACAGTAGCTGGAGGAACATTTAGGTGGGATAAAATTAAAAAGGATAAACAACACAAATAGGCTGGGGAGCAATAACACAATATGGATTTGGTGTTACTTTAATAGCAGCAGGCGTATTACATATCTTACTGTTTTACATAATACAAGAGGGATTTAAGCAATATAATGATCAAGGTCACTGTCAAACACTGCACTTAATGTGAATGAATTATGTTGATTATGAAATGGCAACACAGCTGATGATACTAGCGCTAGAATATAGTGCCAAAATATAATGGTGGGATGTAAATCAAAACATAAGGCTGCTATAAAAAGCAGAGGTTAAATGAAGAGTCAAAATTCAAGTGTAGGTACTGTTGGTGCAATGCTATAAAATCAAATGTATTGCTTAGAAGTTGAACTTGATCTTGGCACAATTTCTTTCTGACAACTACGATTAATTATTCAAACAATTTTTTGGAAGACAATGTAACAAATGGACAACACATGTACACTCGGAGCAGTGTTGGGAAGGATATTTTCAAAACGTATTCCGTTACAGAAAACAGAATACATGCCCAAAATGTAATCTGTAACGTATTCCGTTACATTACCCAATCTGAGTAACGTATTCTCAATACTTGGATTACTTCCATATTGAATTTCATTTTATAAGTGTAGGAATGCGGCCATCAAATCCTGCTTACTAAACAAGCCTATTCTGGTGTGTTCTGCTGTTCCAATTGGCTGAATGTGTTAGACCCAAGTCTGCATACTACAAAAATCTAACCGCAGTCTAAGCTAACACAAGCTAATTTTAGCTAACGTTAGCTAGCAGGTCAAACGGCGCTAGTCAGAGTCTTTCAACGGCTCCATGGCTAGTAAATCAGCACATAGGATACAGATACTGTTACAACTATAAAATAGCAGGGTGACCAGTAAAACTACAGCAGATGCTTCTTCAGATTGGAGGTGGAGTCTTTGTACGCGGAAAGGAGTTTGGTTGCTGGCAAGCAGAGGTTGCACTGCACAGTTATATTTGGTTCTCCCTTCTCTTTCTTTAATGTGAAATGCTGTTTGAATTTCCAAGACAGAAACGTATTCCTGCCCTGGCTCTGTTGTGCTGGCTCCGGCTCCAGCTCTACCTCTAGCTGCTCCTCTTCTGACTCCATTGTAAGCAACTGATCACGCAATTCAAATAGGTCATTTTCATTCGTTTTCATGTTGGGGCTTCTGGGAAATGCATCAAGTTGCCTCAATTACTTTAGAGAGTGAATAACTCATGAAACAGAGAAGTACTGTCATGTAATCCATTGATTTAAACAATGTAACTGTATTCTTAATATCATCTATTGAAATTGTAACTGTAACGGAATACAGTTACTCATAATTTGTATTCTAAATACGTAACGCCGGTACATGTATTCCGTTACTCCCCAACACTGACTGGGAGCCAGTACCACTGTTATTGTTCTGTCCAGCTTTGCAAACTAATTAACAATGAAAAATGTGCTGAATTTTTCTGTCAAATATTTGGTATTTGAGGCCTGCTGTTGGATGCTTATGTTACTGTGATGATCATTGCTTCCTGTTTTGTGAGCCTGCAGTTATCTGCTTTCAGGTCTGTGACGAACAGATCACTGTTATGTGACGAGGCTTTTTCACAACTTCCCATCACTAATAGCTACAGCCTTTGGGTGGTTCTATCGAGTTAGCTGTTAAATTTGAGACAAAGTAGTACCATCAGCAGTCTATATCTCATTCTTATTTCAAAGCGAAGCGATTGCATTATGGGAAAATATTCATAACAAGTTTTGGAGTTGGATTGGAACATCAATACCACTTTGATATACTGTACTTCCGCTAAACTTGAAGCTACAGCTAGCAGCTGGTTAGCTTAGCTTAGCATGAAGATTGGATTCAGCGGGTAACAGATCGCAAGGTACCACATTTTTTGCATGTTTTTTTATACAGATTGAAACCAAGAAGGCATACAATCTTATGTATTGACTTTTAGAGATGCTGATAAGCAGATTGGTCATAGCTATGCAGAAGGACTAGCTAGCTGGTAGCAAAAGAAGGCTGTCTATTCAAGTAAGTAATCTTCTCATCCAAATCTAGGAAAGTAAACAAGCATTTTCCCAAAATGTATACTAGCAACCACATTTGAAAATGATATGTCATTAAGATGGGTGATTCAATAAATAAAAGTGGTATAATTTATGTATGCATTTTAATTCCATGTAGGCTACTGGTTCACTATTTAGAATTCCACTGCTCAAGCTGTTGGTTAAAACTCTTTTATTATAATAAACCCAATTTACCACCTGTATGTGACTTTTTTTATTTATCAAACCTCTAGAAAAGGACCACTCCTTTGGCCTCTTCATCTCGGGTGCTTCTCCTCAGTCTGTCTGCCAGTTTAGCAATCCTTTGCAGAGCAGTCTACAGGGCTTCAGTTATGAACAAAACATGATATTTCTTTACTCACCAGGTCCTGTCCTTGATCATCACTACATCACTCTGTAGTGAAGCCAGCTTGCTAACATGTTACAATCTGGCAGCAATGACCAAAACACACGTTCCCTAATCTACAGTGAATCAGTGCAATGACTGCTTGTTTCGCACATAATGGAACTGTTGTAACTGGTTTCCTCAATTGTTTTGGAAAATATCTGGAAATTAGCATTGTCATTATGCACTGCAGGGTTATTTTATATCCTTTTTTTGGATTGTGGAACATAGTTTTGTGCAGTTTGATATAAACGGTTACTCAGTTGATTTCCTTGTGCTATGCTTATAGTCACTAGGAGTTTATATTAGAGTAAAATGTTCCCAGTGATGACGTGTTAAAACACAACTGTTATGGGTCACTTTATTGATATTTTAAAAAGAATAAATATGTGAGAAATGTTTGATAAATTTACAGTGCATACGTTAACATGAGTGATTTAAAAGGCTTAAAAAGAGTTATTTAATCCAGTAAAGTAATGTGTTTACAGTGTACTTACATGGCATTTACTGTAAGAATGTTGTGATTATGCTTGTCTGTTTATAGAATAATCCTACTATTTTATTCTATAAACCTATGGATAACTGTCTTCAGAGTCTTAGTGAAAAAAGGTGTTTATCTGACAGCCCAGATACAGTACATTCAGTACACCTATTTAGGGCAGCACATACACATATGAGTAGGATTTGCCTTCCACTCTGGTTAATATCATCATATGTTATATTTTGTAACTGTTCTTGGGAAAGCAATATGACAGACTGAAAAATGTAAATGACAATTGATGGATTGTCATTTAAATGTGTACAAACTGTCTCAGTCCCCAGAAAAAGAAAATACTGATCCCTTGATTTTCCCTCTAACACCACCAAGCGTATTCAGTGATGTTTGATGTTCCACTGAACTTGTTTTCTAATATTGTATATTATGAACAAATGCCAAAAAACCAATGACCTTTAGAGAAAATGTGAATAGTTCTGTAGTGTTCGGATTTAGCATGATATATTTACCCTAGCACTTTCCATTGTAGTTGTACACACAGCTGAGATATTCCTGATTGACACTTTTTAACACTACAGAAGTACAGTTGCACAAGAAAATATGCATTGAAAAAACACTTGTAGAAGAAAAGAATAGTACAAAAAGGCATAAGCCAAGTGGAAACGATGTCCGGGACGCATTAGGAAAGTGTTATTCTGATGGGAACACTTCTCCTACAATCTTCCACCATTAGCTGGGTGACCTTTTCAAACTTTGAAAGGTTTCTTTTTTCACTGAGTGATACAAGATTCATAAAATTAAAAGCAGTCATTTGAGATGGTGCTTTCTGAAAGGTGACACATCGAAATGGCTATTGACGTGCCTAGATGCTCATATCTGACATTAAACGCTGGAAAGCTTTTAAAGTTCCAGTTCAGCATTGATGGATTGCAGGTCATGGCTGAATCAGGTTACACGCCTGTTTCCAACAATTTTCAGTCTCTGACAATGTAAGCCGTCTCTCCTGGTCTCTGCAAAACCAGTCATTTTGGTATGATTGAGAAATCTATTTAAAATAATATGACAGAGGGTTGCAGCATTTCTGTAGCTCTTTCTGTTACTAGGCAGATCCACCATAAGCTGTAATTTGGCTGTAGGTCAATTGTTTGTAAGGTTCTCTAACCGATCTGTAAAGTGTTTTACAAACATATAATCAAGAAATAGAGATCTCAATTAGAGTAGCATTTAAAATATATGTTTTTCTCCCATAATCAGGAAATTGTAATAAACACTTTGAGCATTAACATTTAACAAGAAGGTTGCCATCCTTATGAAAGCATTAACACTACCAAGCTTTAACCAATCTTGTTCATCAGCAATACACTACCAAAAAATTAATCAAACTACCGTAAATAGCAGGCTGAGCAACTGCCAATGGCTGTAAAAGAGGCAATTTGGCATGCTTCTTAGAGGGCATTACAACTTTTTTTTTTTTAAACACACTTTGAAAGCATGAGGTAGCTTAAGGTTGCCGACCCCTAGTTTAGAATATGGCCCAATTCCAACCCAGCCCATACACACTCCCTCTCTGTGACAGAGTGAACTCCCTCTGTAGTGTCACTTTCAGCTGAATAAGACTCCTTCTTTAAGGTGTGATGTTTGAATTGGTTGTCAAAGAGAACTGGATACAGTGTTCGGGCGGGAGCCGTTCATTCCCTTTGCTTTAAGACCCTAACGATTTAAATAAGGACTATACAAGTGTTAATACTGGGTAGTTTATTTAGCTAAATGAAAAATGATACGCTGCTTTACAAACTTCTCTTTCCGATGTATTTTTTGGCAAAATGACATCACAGACTAAAAAAACAAGTGTAAAACCATCATTTGGCCACTATGGAAATTTGCTTCAACAGCCGGCGCTCTTCCTGGGGGCTCGGTTAACTTAGGACCGATGAAGACTTCCTGCTGGAGGATTTAATAACTTCCTGCTGGAGGGTTTAGTAACTTCTTGTTGGCCCCCACGTTAATTTAGATTGGCACTAAATGTGTGGACCTTCAACGTGAATGAGCAAACGGAGTGGAAGTAACAGCAAGAGGTTGTAGGGGATGGATTGGAATCCAGCCTGTATAAGTCTTCAAATGTTAAAGACATTAAAAGGGTTTCACATGCATGTTTCATCTTTACATTTTCTACAGTTATCCGACATCATTCTGAAAATCTAGACTTCGTCATGCTTAAAATCCGACATGCTGCCTGAATTTCACACTTTTAACTACACATTCATTGTAAGCTCTGTACAACTGAGCTGTCTCATTTCCTGGTACCAAAGTAAAAGAAACAGCATTCCCCATTCTTCTCTGAGCTCAAAGCAGATCACACAGAAACTCTCTACCAGAGAACTATGCCAGCAACAGCACATCATGACAGTATCTGAAGCTGACAATTGGAATATCCACAAAATGCACTTGGCAAACGCTCGGCGTGGAATCATCAACCATCAAATAAAAACAACAATCGGAGATGCCTCTGGAAGCTCCATAATTGCAGTTATGCTAGTTTGCAGTCATCACAATTTCGATGATTCTTAATTACTTATTTACATAAAAGAGAAAATGAAAAAGTAATGCACTGAGGGGAATAAAGGAGTACAGAAAGGAATGACTGAAAGACTGCCATGACATGCAGAATTAGGTCTCTCTTGACCTTGTGTGTTCTGACTCATGTATTCATTTCACTTGTGAAGTATGCAATGAAATGAGCCAAAAAACACATCCAAGTGTCTTTACATTGGGTTTGTGTGGGTTAATGCAATTAACCATCCATGTGTACCCATTGTGTGTGCATACGTGTGTTTGCATAGAAGACCAAACAAGTGCTGTTTACACTCTGTGAAAGAACAAATGGATGCAGACTCTTCTTCATCTCGGTAAACAAAAGGCAAATAACATATGCAGCTTACCAGCTTCTCTTACTGCAATCTGTCTGGATACAAAATGGTAATTTAGCAAGCCATAACTCACATCAAGCACAGTGTTCATGTGAGTGAATGTCAGGGGTTTTATTTAAATAAAAGTAAATCATACCACAGTGTAGAAATATTGTCTTACAATTAGAAGTCCTGCATTCTAAATGTTACAGAATCATTGGCTGAAAAATATACTTAAGTACCAAAAATGTATGTATTATGCTGAGTTGCCACTTTTTTTTTGTAAGTCACTTTTATACAGCTGTTTTTGTTTTTTATCTTTTAAACTACATCATAATCTATTAGCTGATTTATATTTGGTATTGATTAACCAGGCAACTTTATAATCAACGAACGTCAACAAGCAACTAAGATGTTTCTTCATTTGCATGTTTTGGCACATTTGTGTTCACATAATTGCATTGCACAAGTGCAGTGCATTTCTCCTAATGGAAGTGTTTTGGGACGTTGTAAAAATGGGCACCTGTCGGCCACTTTATATTTAGTACAATATTGATCTTTACATTCTGTTCTTGTGCATATCATATTCTATTTCTGAGTATATAGACTTCTGCTTTTTATTTTTTAATGTGTTTCATTGTTTTATGTCTTATATCACTGTGTTGCATTATTGGAGGAGCTTAAAACCTTTTAATCTGAATCTTGAATCTTAAGCAATATACTGTACCTACAGTAATTACTTTCCTCTACTAGTGTATGTACATTCTGTGTGTGTGTGTGTGTGTGTGTGTGTGTGTGTGTGTGTGTGTGTGTGTGTGTGTGTGTGTGTGTGTGTGTGTGTGTGTGTGTGTGTGTGTGTGTGTGTGTGTGTGTGTGTGCGTGCGTGGCACAAATCTGTATGAGATCAACAAATAGTTGTCTTGATTAAAGCCAGCTGTTTCTCTTCATTATCCAAAGTCCCTTTGAAGCTAGAACACATACATGCACACGCACACACAATCTGCACACACGCATGCACATACAATCAAACTAGAGATGTGTTTACAGGGTGCCCACAGATTTCCAGATTTTTATTTCACATCTCCATTATATGTCTTTCAAGAAAATTACAGATGTCACCTTTTTTTGCCTGTCAAAACTCAGGCAACTAAACTGTGGTGAACACATTCTCATTTTTGATAAGAGTATAGAACAATATCAGACATGTTCTCAAGTTGTATAATTATGTTTTGCACATTATTTCCTGAAATTGCCTCTTTGTTCTTTATTTTCTCATCAACCTTTTTAATTTATGCAATAAGAACTCCAAAATTGTACTTGATTTATTTTGCGTATTGCTCTGAAATGAGCAGAGTTAACAGAATAACCATAGGGACCATCGTGAAAAAAAGGATTTATGAAAAAAAAAAAGCTATTGTAATGGTAGACTTCTATGCTAAAATAATAGATGGATCATATTTTATTGAGTCTTTTTCTGTCTTTTCGATGGATGGAAAATGTGAATTGGAGATATTTAAGTCTACAAATACTCTTAGGGATCCTTTTTTTAAAAAAGATAAAGATGTTTTGTTGTTTTTAATAGTTAACTCGTATCAACATTGCCCATATATTTTTGGATTACATTTCAATTGTATAATGAATATTCAATACATTATAAAGAAATCGTAGTATTAAATAGAAAAAAAACCTGATTAAATATTCTGTATATCTTAACATGTATGAATAATAAACCATCTTATGTTCCCTTGGAAGACATTTCAAATGATCTACTTTAACAGTCTGATCAATAGATTAAAATAGGATTAGGACTGTACTACGGTACACCTCAATTGGTTTGTGAGTTGGTAGGCAGTCTTAATAAAATACAACACTATACAGTGGGGCAAAAAAGTATTTAGTCAGCCACCAATTGTGCAAGTTCTCCCATTTAAAAAGATGAGAGAGGCCTGTAATTTTCATCATAGGTATACCTCAACTATGAGAGACAGAATGAGAAAAAAATCCAGAAAATCACATTGTAGGATTTTTAATGAATTTATTTTCAAATGATTGTGGAAAATAAGTATTTGGTCAATAACAAAAGTTCATCTCAATACTTTGTTATATACCCTTTGTTGGCAATGACAGAGGTCAAACATTTTCTGTAAGTCTTCACAAGGTTTCCACACACTGTTGCTGGTATTTTGGCCCATTCCTCCATGCAGATCTCCTCTAAAGCAGTGATGTTTTGGGGCTGTCGCTGGGCAACATGGACTTTCAACTCCCTCCAAAGATTTTCTATGGGGTTGAGATCTGGAGACTGATTAGGCCACTCCAGGACCTTGAAATGCTTCTTACGAAGCCACTTCTTCGTTGCCCTGGCGGTGTGTTTGGGATCATTGTCATGCTGAAAGACCCAGCCACGCTTCATCTTCAGTGCCCTTGCTGATGGAAGGAGGTTTTCCCTCAAAATCTCACGATACATGGTCCCATTCATTCTTTCCTTTACACGGATCAGTCGTCCTGGTCCCTTTGCAGAAAAACAGCCCCAAAGCATGATGTTTCCACCCCCATGCTTCACAGTAGGTATGGTGTTCTTTGGATGCAACTCTGCATTCTTTCTCCTCCAAACACGACGAGTTGAGTTTTTACCAAAAAGTTCTATTTTGGTTTCATCTGACCATATGACATTCTCCCAATCCTCTTCTGGATCATCCAAATGCCCTCTAACAAACTTCAGACGGGCCTGGATATGTACTGGCTTAAGCAGGGGGACACGTCTGGAACTGCAGGATTTAAGTCCCTGGCGGCGTAGTGTGTTACTGATGGTATCCTCTGTTACTTGGGTCCCAGCTCTCTGCAGGTCATTCACTAGGTCCCCCCGTGTGGTTCTGGGAGTTTTGCTCACCGTTCTTGTGATCATTTTGACCCCACGGGGTGAGATCTTGCATGGAGCCCCAGATCGAGGGAGATTAGCAGTGGTCTTGTATGTCTTCCATTTTCTAATAATTGCTCCCACAGTTGATTTCTTCACACCAAGCTGCTTACCTATTGCAGATTCAGTTTTCCCAGCCTGGTGCAGGTCTACAATTTTGTCTCTGGTCTCCTTTGACAGCTCTTTGGTCTTGGCCATAGTGGAGTTTGGAGTATGACTGTTTGAGGTTGTGGACAGGTGTCTTTTATACTGATAACGAGTTCAAAAAGGTGCCATTAATACAGGTAACGAGTGGAGGACAGAGGAGCCTCTTAAAGAAGAAGTTACAGGTCTGTGAGAGCCAGAAATCTTGCTTGTTTGTAGGTGACCAAATACTTATTTTACCGAGGAATTTACCAATGAATTCATTAAAAATCCTACAATGTGATTTCCTGGATTTTTTTTTCTCATTCTGTCTCTCATAGTTGAGGTATACCTATGATAAAAATCACAGGCCTGTCTCATCTTTTTAAATGGGAGAACTTGCACAATTGGTGGCTGACTAAATACTTTTTTGCCCCACTGTATATGTATAAATGACTCTACTTTCCTATAAAGATCACACACTATATACTGTAGGTATGATGCTCGTCTGTTTTGCACCAGGGAGTCCACAGGCAGCATTTAATTACACAAAGATGACAGCTCTTAAATGGAACCAAGGATTCTTTTCCACTTTTAAAATTAAAGACACATCTTCGGACTTGGCATGACAGTAACAGGAAATAATTAGAGAAGACAAAAGGAAGGAAAAGTAATTGAACCTTTCAATTCACTGATAGTGGCAGTCTGCCAGCTCAGACTAGATTTCAAAAACACACTTTACACAACTTGCAAAGGATTTCTAAATGTTGTATAGCACTTCTCTGGCTGAAGCTAAGAAGTGACATATGGCTGTGATTAAAAACTGCAGCAATTTGGAACAAAGACAACGTACAAACATGATTAAAAAAAAAAGTCAATTTGGAAACAAATGGAATTAGTTTAATTCAAGCCAAGTGGTACACATTTCCTTTAGTTCTCAAACAAAACAGCACTATTGATATTAAAGGAGACATCATGGTATTCATACATTTATTCTGGGCTTCTACGAGAATGTGTTTACAGGATTTAAATGATTAAAACCCACAAATGTTTTCTCATAATGTCTGAATATACCTGTGTTTATAATCCTTCCGAAGCGCTCAATTTAAGCAGTGTCTCATTAAGGCCCCGCCCCTTAAAAAGCCAAGTCTTATCTGATTGGCTTGTAAAAAAGACTGCAATGGTAGTAATATATTCTAATGACCCTAAATAGGAAGATGATCTGAATCTGTATGGTTTCTGAATTATTTTAGGATATATATGAACATGATAGGTGTCCTTTAACACTAAAACAAATGGGTCCCTGTGATGTGAATGCTTTGCTTATAGCGCTCACCCCACTGAGAATCATCCCACCAGCTTATTTTGATTGTATTTCTACAGCCCAATAACACAATTTCCACATATTTCACTGTTGCTTAATTGCAAATGAATGACGAAAAAAATAAATTATATATAGACCAAACAATATATATTGTTGTGCAGTGATGACGAACTATTTGTAGGCCGACCCAGAAGTCAGCATCTCAAGGGAAGCCACGACTAGAGCATTTCCGTATTGTATTTCAGTATATTGCAGAAAATTTGCCCTGTCGCAACACATATGTATGATACTTAACACGCTTTTGTTCAGCCGGATATTCTCCGCACATTGACACCACTTAGTGATTTTTGATGCGTAAATGTAATCGGCAGGAAATAAGAACCGAACGCAATGCTATAAACAAACTACATCACGGTCGCATGGCATCAGCACTGCAAAGCTGAGGTGTTTCGGCATGATGAGGTTTAGTAGTTTATTAAGAAACTTTTTTGCAACTTTTGTTTTTATGACACAGAAGCTTCGGACATTAACAGGTAGAGTATTTACTGATGTTTTGTATGTTGTTGAACAAACCGTGAAAATCTGCAACAGTGGCAAAACCACAAGATCACAATTGGTGAAGATATTTAAACGTGTTTTTCATATTGCAGTCTGCACTTAAAATGTGAGGTTTGTTACACAGCTCAAACCAGTGTACTAGGATTTTCAGGGTTTGGCAGACCAAAAATGACAAGAGAATATTGGACTCTCATGTGGCGGGAGTCCACCTGTCGCTCTGTTCCTCTCAACTGTGAAGGGGAGAATTCAATCGTTAATTGGTTTGGTATAAACTCTTTTAATATTCTATTCTTTAACATGATGTGTGTCTCCTGCCAAAGAGGCTGCCAGAGGAAGCTACCAGAAGAATGTATTTGCAACAGAGAACAATTATAATTATCAAAAAATCAATTCAATGGACTCTTGTCTGTTGAATGCAGTGTTAGCTGGCTAGAAAATATGAAAACTATAGAAGGTGGCAACATAGATTCAAATAATCCGATAAAAAGTAGTGGAAAATATTGTGTGTGGCAATTTCAAAGGGCAAAGCGTTTAAGATGGACTAACGATAAGAATCACGTAACTAATTAACCAAATTCCTATTTTCATTATTCCTTATACCGAAAGGAGTCACTGCAGTCAAGGAACATTGTCAGATTGGCTGCTTTAGATGGGAGGAATAACCTTTGTGGGAAATTAATTTAGAATTGACTTGGTGCTCTTTTGGGTGTTGGCACATTATTAAATGACTTTTGAAAATGAAAGGACAGGGATATCAAAGGCTAAATGTGTTCGGATACACATACGTTTGTCAGGGAAATAAACAAGCAGGGAGTAATTTCTTGGTTGAAATTAAGAGGGACTGTGCATTTAAATCAACCCTGATGAAAAAAACAACCTGGGCGACATGTAATAATGCACAGAGGCAGGCTATTTTCTCTCACTAACTGTAGGGAAGTATTCCTTCTTAGGAGATTTAGCCGTATCTGAAACATAACCTAATCTAATATCTTATTCCAACCCTTACCCTTACACTCAAGAAACAACTCAAGAACTCAACTCTTTGCTCAAAAATGTAATGATTTACTTTGAGGGTCGTTGATGTCTTACCCTCAATTGGGAGGTAAGTAGTGGGATTGATGTCCCAACAATAGGCGTAATTCACAGAAAGTCCTTGAGAAAAAAAATCCATCTTTAAACCCAATTACACTGTTTTGAAAAAGTTCCTGACATTCACCAATGTTTTCGTTTCTGGGATGCTTTCATGCATTAGAACAGAAAACAACAAAAACACCCAAGAACATTGTTTGGTGACATGTGGTAATTAAAACCCTGATTGGTCAGTCCCAGGTCTGCATCAGTTGATGTGTTACACTACGTTCTGCTGAGCTCGTGTGATTAACGTGTTCGAAAGCTGGTTATTCAGTGATTTCTTATCTTTTCTTTAAATCAAAAAAAAAAATGTATATTTGATTTTTGCAGCAAATTTTGGAGGGCAGTATCGAGTATTGATAAGCAGTATTGGTATCAGTATTAGTTTTGATGAAATCCTAACGATACCATCCCTATCTAGCATTTCTATCTATCTATCATTTTGTTACATTCGTAATTATATTAGGATCTTTTAAAACAAATAAATGACACCCTTACACTTTATAAGTAAGAGTAAGCAAGGGTAATATCTTCCAGGAATATATTGCATATCCACAACAATCATTTGAAGAGTTGTTTGTATTTATTTTGGAATGAAATACTCCTGGTTCTTTAGACTTTCTGTTTGTGTTTCAGTTTCAGTGTGTGCACATAGCCTTGCAGTCTTTAATGTGGATTGACAGATTGTTTACCTGTTAATTCGGATCAGTGGATCAATTTCAGAGGACAATGAGACGCATCGTTAAAGGAACAAAGATTCTAACAACCTGCGGTTCAAAAACAAGTCATGAATCAGTGTAGACTGTCAATAGAACCTTTCTCAAGAACAGATTCTAGCAAACACTAACAATATACTCTGAAGCCCATTCTGTAGGTAACGGCTGTAAAGTAACCTTCCCAACTACTTGTGAATTGGACCACATTTAAAGACAAGAACACGTGATCTCAGAACCTTATATGCAACACTACGAGACACAATACACACTTCTGTACCTCGAAGAATCCTGTCTCCATCGCTGTGTTAAACTGTGCCTCCACTCAAACTAAATCCCTGGAGGGAGAGGGGAAATAAGAAGGGAAAAGTAAGAGAGCAAGAGGGGGGGAAAATGAGACGGAGAGAATGAGATGGGATTATGGGGATAATGCGAGCAGATGTTTGGAGTTCGAGGCTTCGGCAGGACTCTCCACTCCAAACGGATTAAAAGCAACTTCAACAGAGCCACCGAAATCCCGACGGAGGCTGCGTTTCCTCAAACCATAGACACCCGGCTGAGCTCGCCCCCCCCCCCCCCGCAGACACCCTCAGATAAGCCCGGAAATGCCAATGTCCCGCCTTTTATCATGGCACGGAAAACAGTAAGGTCAGGCAATGTAGTTCAATCCACTGCCTCTCAAACACATAAAAGGTTGGGAATTAAATTTTTTAAAACCCTTCCAGTCAGGAAACATTTATGCTGATCATCTCTTTAAACTTTGTATCAGCATGGATCCTTTTAGAGCAAAACACATCCCAACTCACAGATGTAACCTGATTCAATCATCCATAGCACTGCAGGGATTTGGCCACATAAGCAACAATATGTCACGTTCCACCATTCAAATACATTAGAACTAATTGTACACTTAACTTAAGTTAATTAGTTGATTTAGGAGCAGGTCCAAGCCTTAAAGACGCATCCTCACCTTTTCTGTTCTATTCATCCATTCCCCTTCCTACCCCTTCCTTATCCATATCCATTCATTCACCCCTCCCTCCCTACACAACTCCCTCTATCCCTTTAACCATCCCTACATCCCTTCATATTTCCCTTCAACCATTCATCCCTACAACGAAAAAATATAAACATTGACTTTAATTTTGAATATATTATTTTAACAAATTTCAAATAACAGTATGAGGTTAGTTGAAAGCAATAATATTAAGCAGAACCTAATTTGTTTTATTTAAACTTGATATTATAGCTTTCAACTAACCTAATACAGTTATGTGAAATCTGTTAATTAAAGTCAATGTTTCATTTTTTTCAGTGTACCTCCCTACACCACTTCAAACCTTCCTACAACCCTTTATCAATTCAACCATTTGTCCTTCCCTACATCCTTTCATCCC
Source organism: Eleginops maclovinus (assembly GCF_036324505.1). Classification (NCBI taxonomy): domain Eukaryota; kingdom Metazoa; phylum Chordata; class Actinopteri; order Perciformes; family Eleginopidae; genus Eleginops; species Eleginops maclovinus. The sequence continues at coordinate 31,667,079 of NC_086352.1, read as the reverse complement.
TCCCTCACTGATGAAACATGGACCTTAATTAAATGTATTATGTCAAGATTCCACATAACTGTATCAGGCTAGTTGAAAGCAATAATATTAAGTTGAACCTAATATTTTATAATTTAAACTTCAACTAACCTATTAAAATGATGTGGAATCTGTTGACATAATACAACTTTTCAGTTTTTTAGTGCTCCATCCGTTATCCTTCACTCCTTTCAGCCTTCCCTTCCTACAACCCTTCAATCATTCATTTGTTCTCCCCTTATCTCTTTTCTTTTAATCTTGCACATACCTTTGTCTCATTCTAGGTACCGTCTGGGGGGGCTTGTACTCAGATCAGGCAGGAACACACCTGCGACAGAACCCCCCACAATGAAATTCCCCATCCTCCATGACTTTAGTTTGTTCTCCAGAATGTCCCTCATCCTTCTTCACCTCTCCGCTGACATTCAATATATCTTGTTAAATAAGTCTTTGACCACCATTTTGTTGTGGTGTGGTCCTTGTGAGTGAATACCCAACCCAAGCTTATTGTTTGTGGTCGGATGTGGCTGGATTACACATCAACACGCACCTCCTATACAGGGGACTTTCTTTTTATGAAAATAAAGATGAAACGTCTGTCACTGCCTCTCATGCATAGCATTTGCATATTTTTAAGAAATTGACAATAACATGGTTTTTCGTCCACCAAATACCGACAATTCATTCTGCACCAGAATGTTATTATCCCAGCTGTCTCCCGTGTGTGTGATTCCTGTTAATTTGGAAGAAAAATATAATGACATAGTTTGCCAGAAAAGATAAAACTAGTTTGGCTTGCGGGGAAAAACATCATCCACTAAATGCACCTCATCGGCTGGTTGCTTGAAATTTAAAAAGTTTGGAGACCTGCCTCAGAAGAAGGCCTCTTGGGTGAATTTGAATGCAACTAATAGCCTCTTTAAAAACAAACAGCAGCTGAAAGATAGATGTGATGCTCTTTGAAGGAACTCAGAAGATGTGGTAATACTGCGAAAGTAAAGGCTCATATCAAAGGTATTACTCTTTAGATTTTTCCATCAGTATTAATAAGTCCGACAAGGAAATGATCGGGACAAAAAGCAAACATTGTCCCTGGAAGTGTATACTTTGTGTGGCAAGAGCAGGCTCAGCTTCCTTCCTACATCACAAAAGTTCAAATTACTCATACCAGAAATACAACTAGTCAAACCCCCACCCCCCCTGGGTTACAATTAGGGTCAAGTACAGGTTACCTGTCTTCAAGCAACGAGCAGCGGAACTGTTCTACCAGGCAAGTTAAACACCCTAAAACTATAGCCACTGGCGTTACTGTGGAAAGGCATGCATTGTAAAGCAATTTAATAATCAACTAATTGTTCATTTTTCCATGAAAAATGACAACAAATTATGTTTGTCTGTCCTTTCACAGAACAAAGATCCTGAGTATATTGGTGCATGAATTAACACAAGGGAATAATAAAGTTGTAAATACAATTTGAAATATATATTTACTAAAATAAATGTTTACAATCAATAAAACTTATGCAAAGAACATCTCAAGAATCAAAAATTGTCCAGAATATCAAGAATTTAAGTGGCAGACCTGTGCCATTTTAAAGGGTAGCCTTAAACAAAATATGCAAAAAAATGCATATTATCATTTATTTGTGCTCATATGTGCTTCTGATGTGCTTTGAATTGTGTTACGTTCTGTAATTGTGTTTCTGTCTGTGCCTATATGTGTTCTTGTATGTCTTAATTTATTGCCACCAACCTGCCAGGGACTGCATATGAAATTCAGACTTTGTCGCTAAATTTGCCACATTTACATAATGGACTCAAGTGCTGATGTTAATTAATATGTATTTTCCCTGTTTAATAAATAAACAATGTAGAAATAAAGAATAGTGTCTAATATATACATTATGCTCTAGTCTCTTGTTTTAAAGCTTATCAGCCTTATGTTTCATACATGTATTCGTTTGAATCAGGCTGCGTGTTGACTCTCTGTCTCTGCTCCTGCTTTTTCCGCAGGTGATAATTAACCTGTTGGTGCTTTGGCCGTTCGGCGCCCCGCTTCCACCCTGACATCCCAGCATCTGTTGCTGCTGGCAGCGTCAAGGCAGCAGACACAACAACACGGCCATAATTTATCCAAGCACATGAATCATCATCAACGCTGATGAATGTTACTCAGTTTAACCTCTATTGTAAACAGCAGGCACTCCGACACTGCTTAGCCTGAGCTCTCATGGACTGCAGGACCCGAGCTGGTTAGTGTGAGGTCGTCTGAATACTGATGCTGGGAACTGATGTAGCTATGGTTAGCGCTAGGCGAGACACTTTGTGTTGAAAAGTGGTGCGACTATAGGGGTTTGAAGATTTTTCAATGGTCTTCAACATATACACTTTCAGGCAAGATAGAAACTCAGTGGTGTAAAGTAACTAAGAACATTTACTGAAGCATTCTACTTAAGTACAATTTTAGGAGACTTACTTTACTTAAGTATTTCATTTTCTTTCTACTTCTACTCCACTACAATTCCGAGGTAAATGGTGCACTTTTACTTCACTACATTTATTCAATACCCTTGGTTACTTTACATATTAGGATTAATGATGTGAAATATAATCAGCCCTTAAATCAGACTTTAGTTCACCTGGAGTAAATTCAGCAGCTACCCTGCAGTATACAGAGCCATTCAAACTAGCTGCACCTTTACCAGCTCTGAGAACACTTTAATGATCAATCATTATAAAACATATCAGAGATATTATTCTGAAATGGACCAATCAAACAATGACTACTTTTACTGTCACTACTTTAAGTACATTTGGATGAGAGTACTTTCTACTTTACTTGAGTAACATTTTGAATGCAGGACTTTTACTTGTAACAGCATATTCCTACACTCTGGTACTTATACTTTACTCAAGTACAAGACCTGAGTACTTCTCCCTCCTCTGGAAAAAACATAAGGAACTATATCAGGAAATGTTGTCTCCCAGCATTGTATTACTTAAATATATATCTGAGCTTTTTTCATTTGTTATTCAACATTTATTGTAGTAAGTTATTTTTCAGAATATTTTGTAGACATACTATTAATAAATCAGCTATTTAAAAACAAGGTTTCGACACAATTACAAAAAATAACTCACTATATAACTAACATATTACGTATTAACACAAAACCTCCGTTGGAAATAATCTTAACATTCAAATGTGATGTGAACTCATAAGGTCATCCACTGTGGAATCTAATGGGCCAAATAATATGTTTGGAAAACTGTGGCGTTTAACCCGAAGCAAACATTTCGCTCTGTCCGTTTAAAGACTCAGCAGCCACGCCCACTACAGGTGGAGAGTGACGTCATACGTCCAGCCAGAAAACGGTGAAGCTGTGTATCAACACACGATTACACAAACAGCTCTAAATAATATAAAAACAAATCTTATAGCATACTCTAACCATACATTTAAATATGGGATACAATCAACTTAAAACATCCAAAACTCCTCCTGCTAAATAGTTTCTCAAGTTGTCTCAGCACGTTTTTTACATTCTAAACACTTGTTTTTGAGAACCTTATTAGCAAATCTCCATGTTAGATGGGGCTTTTTTGGGCAACACAATTTTACACATCTGTCAATTAAAGTACTTAGATAACAAAGGTGTAGAGTGTTGACTTAACATGTATTGAGTCCTATGGTATCCAGGGAATTCACTCAAGGGATCATTGGAACTGTAGGCCCAGTTCTAGAAAGGAAAGTGCATTTTGTATTACATCCCATTATAATCACAATTGATGTGAATCCAGATTAGGCTCTTTTCAATACGTTTCATATCTTTGCAAATTTACGCACATCTACTACGTGACAAATTCAATCAAATTATATATGAACAGAAACATTTCTGCTCATTGCGTGAAGTGCCTCCCAGGGAGTGCACACCAGAACCTCAGTATGCTGTTCTGCTCAACACCGTACCTCACTTTTTCTCTCACAAACACAGCGGTTCTCTCTCTCTCTCTCTCTCTCTCTCTCTCTCTCTCTCTCTCTCTCTCTCTCTCTCTCTCTCTCTCTCTCTCTCTCTCTCTCTCTCTCTCTCTCTCTCTCTCTCTCTCTCTCTCTCTCTCTCTCTCTCTCTCTCTCTCTCTCTCTCTCTCTCTCTCTCTATCACACATACACACACGTGTGTTCGCTCACCTCTCTTATCCTGCACTTTGACGCTGATCTCCACCAGAGGCTCCGTCTCTCGGTCCAGTTTCCGTGATATCACTATATCCCCGCTGTCCCGGCTCACGCTCACCGGTGAGCTCTCCGCGTCCGGCTCCACCAGCTCAAATGATGCCGCCTGAAACCTCACCGGGTTCAGGTTCATCACCACTGACCCGATCCCTGCGTCCTCGGACACGTTGATTAAAACGGGGCTGTCTGACTCCAGCACTGACCTGGACCTTCGCGCTGGCACTTTCATTTGCGATCTACCCTGCTGGGTGTTTAAAGAGGGCAACACGGGCCACTGGCGCGGATTGATCTCCACATCTATACACTTGCTCGTGCGAGGTGGCCACCCGCGGTCCCGAGCAAACACTTTAAACTTAATCGGTTCATCCAGACCGAGGATGGAGTCCACCAGGAGAATGTCTCCGGTTTTGGGCACTATGTAGAAACTCCCGTTCTTGGGCAAGGCGAAGTAGATGAGCTCTGCGTTCTTACCGCTGTCACGGTCCCGCGCAGTCACCGTGTAGATAGCCGTGCGAAGCGCAGTGGCATCATCCAGGCTCAGCTTCACATCATTCCCAGTGAAAGTGGGCTGGTGGTCGTTGGTGTCCAGGACGTCCACCTTGATGGACGCAACCTCAGTGACAACCGGGGACTCCCCTTCAACTTCCCGGGAGAGTCCCGAGCATTGCCCGCAGCATAACCCGAGACTAAGCGCGTAATCACCCCGCTCCTCCCGATCCAAAACCGCAGAAGTCTTGAGTAAAATATGCCCCCGTTTGTTGTGCGCAAAGACCCTGAAATTTTCGCTCCCGTCTCCCAGTAGTTTAAAGTGCGGCGCAAATTCCCCGGTACCACACAACCGCTGCGAGTTGAGACGCTTCAACGGGACACTCAGTCCATTGACCCGCAGTCCCGGAGATGAGTTTTCAAAAACATGGCCATGGAAGAAAGGCACCTGGTCCACGGTCCTGTTCCCGTGAGCGCACGAAACCAAAAAAGGTAGAAACGCGACCCAAATCATGACTGGATATCTCACTGGATCCACTGAACTAAAGCGCTCGTGTCAAGCCAAAATCCATGGGTGCACTTGATCCGTGGGGGATAATTATCCTCCTTGCCTCTACGATCCAAAACTTCCATTAAATTTGAACGCGGATATGTTTGACACCATACTTCATGTCGACAGAGAACTTTGTCTCTGTGTGTGGGTTCTCCCTCTACTGCTCCTCTCTGTCTGCTGTCTCACGAGCAGCGCTGTGTGTCTCTGCGCGTCCCAGGGAAAAAAAAAATCCTTTTTAGCAGCTCGAGTGCGCGCTTACCGCCGTTCCTTTCCTCGCACTCTTTTCTCGTGCGTTCTTTCCGATACACTTAATCCGTCTTGCATTCGAGTTGCTGCACACTGCGCACAGCCGTGCACCAACTCGCTGTACAGATGGATCAGCCCTGTTATTAACGTGAATCTGTGCCACTCAGAATGCACGGGTGGGACGTGGTTCATCGCACAGAACCGGCTGCTTTACGCATGCATGGCCAGAGCATCCAGACGCAATGCATCTGAGAGAGTGATGCAGCGGGAGTAGATTCTCTTATCGGGAATAAACTTCTCAGCAAGAGGGCTGCGAGTGCTCACTTGCATTGCCAATATCCTGCACTTGTGTGCGTGTGTGTGTGTGTGTGTGTGTGTGTGTGTGTGTGTGTGTGTGTGTGTGTGTGTGTGTGCGTGTGTGTGTGTGTAAGGGGGGATCCTGGGGGAAGCAACGCCGACCTCCCTTCTCCCACTGATCAATGCCGAGTCCTGTACTTCCAGATCCATCACTCACAATCCAATAACGCGTCAGTCCATCGGATTAAAATAATGTAAAATCGATTATCTTAAAACGCCTCCAGGGGGGGCGAAGAGAAAATAAAGGCTGTACAGCTCCAGGCAAGGACTCCATGAGCTGTCTTTATGTCACAGCAGAAGTGTCTTATTTAAATCTGTTCATCGCACACTGGCTTTTTGTTATGAAGCGTTTTGTCTCAAGGGGTGCCCAGACAAAATGAAAAAGAGTTTCCAATTCAATATAACAGATATTCACATACTTATCCCCTACATACAATTCAAATGGAGAAGCCTCTTCTCACATGGATCCCTGCTAATAAATCTCCAAAGCATGCTGCACGATCATTATCCCATCCAGCAGCAGTCTTCTTTTTCTCTTTTTTGTGTGCTGTTTGAACTCCTACTCACTAAAACACTGCAACCTGTGCAGTTTTGAGAAAGTTTCAAATCAGCAGCGTTTGAAACTTTCAGACTTTAAAACCAAAACTGTGTTCATACATTTCTGTTAAAGAAGTTTGGGACTGTGTGGGACTGAATTTCCATCAGCGATTAGCATAACATTTAAACATCCGGATGTAACAAGAGGTGTTAGATAATGCCATCTACCTTGACTTTGTTTATACCATCAAACACTTCAGGCCTTCATTCAACCCTTAAATGGTTTGGCAGGCTGTGTCCATGGGTAAAATGGGTGTAATAACATTGTAATTACAGTGTAATATTGGTGTTAACTTTATATAACTGTATTGGTGTTACATAGTTGCAATATTGGTTTAAAAACAGTGTTAAATATGTGTAATAATAGAGTATCATGGGTTTAAAATGGGTGTAACAACAATCCAAATACGGTATAATAACAGTGTAAAATAGGTGTTACATGGGTAAAATAATGGTGTAATAAGGGTGTAGTAAATAATGGCATAATAATGGTGTAACAAAGGTGTAATATGGGTGCAATTTAGAAAAATAGCAATCAATTAATTTTTCAAATTATGTATACGTGATTGTGCATTTAAGGGTTGATACATGGGTACAAAGGGAATTGCTTTTTTAATGAGTTAATGTTGTATAAAGCAGTTTGTGGCCTTGGCTAAACTATTTTCCTACTTGAAGCACATAAAAGGTGCCTTCATTTCATTTGTTTAAGGCATGTTTACTTTCTGTAAAATGAGCGACCATATCATCTCTAGTTACTCATTATCTTAGCCAACAGGCACACATTTTCACCTTGTTTCATAATTCCTGATAATATGTTTTGCTGAGTAATAGTTAAACCACATTTTATTTATAAGTTAACAATTTAAAGTCAGATATTAAAGCTTTTAATTAGTGATTTGTTTTGATGCAATGCCTGATACATACATTACATTATGGGAGGGGGGCAATTATATTATGTAGAAGTCTTCAGGGGAAGTACCACTTATAAATATTCCATATGACTTGCTTTTAATACACTTCATCAAACCTATAACCAGAATTGGGGTGTAATTGATTACTTGTAATGGGATACAATAAAAGATAATTATATCCCCCTTACCGTTACATGAAAAAATACGTAGTCAGAATATTTACACATTTTTTAAGATTGGGGGTTAGGGTTACAATGTTATCAGATGTTATCTCTTCTCTGTAAGCTGTTCTTTTCTGGAGGCTAATACTTTAAGTGTGAATCTTTACACCTACTGCCTGCATCTGCTTTATTTGTTCTTTCTTTGGTTGATTTGTTCTGTTTTTGATTCAGTAGGTGAACCTATATGTTCATACATTAGTGTGTGAGCTTAACTGGGTGTATCAAACTAAAACGGAGCATGTTCAGCTCAGATTTTATTTCTGCTTTGTTAAACTGTGTATAGGCTACTGCCTGAATATGTTTGAAGGTCTCCTATTATCAAAGTCAAAGTCCACTTTATTGTCAAAGTTTCCACATGTGTTATACATACAGAACATTGAAATACTGTTTCTGGCAGTCCCACAATGCAAATATAAAAGAACATATAACATAAAAAGAAATTATGCGATATTTGAACAATATAGGGCCATAGCTATACAAAACATGTCTGTGAAGTGTTTTGCTCAAAATACCAAACAGATCACCCATTGCTGCATGCCTCATCCCCCTCTATTTCAGCCCTGTTCCTGAAGTGCTGATTCTGCGACTGGCTTTGAATTTGAGCTGAGCTGAAGCTGGATACACCCCTTTGCAGCGTCATGCAGCTCTCTCTCCTCTGTGAAAGAAACTCAGTTTACTGCTGCCGTGATTAAACCCCATATTATGTTCCAAACCACATCAAGCATTATTTCTGAAACACTTCTCAGTGTTTACCACTAGAACAGAGACATTATATGTATTATATAAACAACAACTCTAAGTCCCTCCTGCAGACATCCTGCTGAATACACAGACACACAGAGGTGCTCAAGGGGATTCAGCTCGCGACTGTATATTGCGGACGATAGGTGTCTCCCCGGTGTGCAAGTAGACTCACAAAGTGTCAGAAAATACAACCCTCTCTGTTTTTCTCCTTACCCACATCTCTAAAAATGGGGGTACAAACGAACTGATCCAGATTAGCCGTTCTTATGAGGCAATATAGCAAACGTGGGCTGGCTTTAGATTGATCTCCTGGCAACGTCCCAACCTATCGTACCCCACAGTCGGCGAGCTGAAACCACTATTGTGGAAGTAATATGGTTCTCGTTTACAGAGACTAGGCCTATGTGTAAAGAAGGCGGATATAAAAAGCTACTGTCCTTGTGGTAAACCCCGCGAGAGAGAAACGTTTGAGCTCCATACTGTTTCAGAAATAATGCTTGATGTGGTTTGGAACATAATATGGTGTTTAATCACAGCAGCGTTTAGTTCTCTACCAGTAAAAAACTTTCTTCAGACAGAGCTGCATGACGCTGCAAAGGGGGTGTGTCCAGCTTCTGCTCAGCTATAATTTAAAGCGACAGTCACAGAATCAGCACTTCAGGAACAGGGCTGAAATAGAGGGGGATGAGGCATGCTGCAATGGGGGATCTGTTTGGTATTTTGAGCAAAACACTTCACAGACATGTTTTGTATAGATATGACCCTACAATATATTGTTCGAATACAGCATAATAGGAGACCTTTAATGACAGGCAGGTTTTCCTACAAAGAGAATCGCTGAGAATAGGACATATTTCTGATCCTAAATGACTTGGTTTCTTTTTCTAAGGTTAGATTGTTTTGTTGTCTTGCATAATACTTTTAATTATTGATTTATTTACATTGCAATTGATACTGAGTAAATCCAAAAGCAACAGAAAGTAATCCGGTTACATTCATATTCTTACACTTAGATTAGGTCACGTTTTCTTAGAGGTAACTACAAACCACATTAAGATTAAGATTAAGATTAAGATTCAACTTTATTGTCATTGCACAGAGTACAAGTACTAGGACAACGAAATGTGGTCTCTGCATTTGACCCATCCTAGTGTTAGGAGCAGTGGGCTGCCATTATGTACGGCGCCCATGATCAGTTATTAAAAATAAGATGCATCTACTCGACACCAGTTAAAAATATGACCACATTAAACAATTACAACATTAACAATTTGGTTCTACTTTTAAATAATTGACAATTTCCTCATTCCTGATTAGAAGCCAGGTCTTTTACTTTTAAAATAGGCCCTATTATGCCTTTTGGGGTTTTCTCTTTCCTGTGTGTACTTGTTGTGCATGTAAATGGTCTGCTAAGGCAAAAATCCCAAAGTTCTCTCCTGAGGGAGTTTATCTTCCCCACACTATTTTTTTTCCTGAAACAGATCATTAATTACATACAAATTAAATAGATGTTTTCCATTTCAATTTGGATCTCATTGGGGTTTACAGGTGTTTATTTTATTTATTATATAAAGAAGCAAACTCTTCATGAATATGATTTTTTTTTTTTTTTGTATTTGAGTTCTTTTGGATCTTTAGAAGATCTTATCTGCGTAATACATTTGTATTAAAGAGCTTTGTTCTGTGCCTTTATATCCTGTGTTGTAATTTGTTGTATTGTGCTGAACAGTTTTGAACCGTATTGTGTTATTTTATGAGGATTTGTCCGTAGCCACATTCATAATTTGAGTTGGTATTTCTCTAATAAAAAATCTGTCATATGAAGCGCATCGTCATAAACACATCCTCAAAGCCAAAACAAGCCAAGGGAAAGAGAGAGCGACAGACAGAGATAGATCTGGTCAGCTGTTAAGCCTGACTGTGGAGTAATATTCCCCACTGGCAGCGACAATGGCCCAGTGAGCAGCAGACTGAATCATCCCTTCCTCTCGTGTCTCTGTGCCTATGTTTGTTGGATTGAAAATAAAACCCAATATGCAAAGAATCCCTGATAACTGTTGGCTTATTCATATTGCAGTCTTGAGTCTGTCAGTATGACTGGACGGCTTTTGAGCTCACCACGTCTCTGTTGAAGTGACATATTTCAGTCTGCTAGCCGATGGACATTTTGAAGAAAGTGATATCATCTGACAAACAACATTGTCACACTTTTGATATTGAACTGGACTTTTTAGAGCATTCTCTGTGCTGAAATGCCATTGGGCAAAATAATATGACTGCAGTGCCACTTTGCTGTCGAACACTAAAGGAGGTTTGGCAGGGAGAGCAATGTTCAGAGGGTTCAACACTTGTGGGTTTAAGTGTGTGTTATTGAGTCTATCAGAAAAAGAAAAAAAATGTCACAAATAAGAGCAGCACAAAAGAAAACCAAACGGCATCCTCACTGTTGAAATATGACGCAGCAATAGAGCAAAAAGCTGAAGCTCAGACAACGACCACTTGAGACTGACATATTTTTGTAGGCCAACTTAGAAGTTAGCATTGCAATGGCTCCCTTGACAAAAAGCAATTTGATTTTTCCTATGGATTTTGGAATTTTGGAGAAGATAAGATATTTAGCAAATGCTTGTTTGTGATATGACACGTCAGCAGGATAATATCCACTTATTGACACAACTGTTATGATCTTTGAAGTTCGAGTGCTAACAACAGGATTAAAGAGCTAATTTTTGGCTGTAATCGAACTACATCAGAAAGGCGGCTTATATTTGGCATGACGACAGTAAGACATTTGTTGGGACCACTGTTTTTGACCACCAAGATACACACAATTATGAAAATATCTGTTACTTCATATTTGTTTAGTGTCACATGATAAAACAAAATTACAATGTTGTACTTTCCATAGACAGTTGGATTGGATTTGGATATCAGTAGCAACAATCAAAACAATGGTGAATCCTCCAGGAAGAAAATATGGCTGCCCTCTTTAAAAATTATAAATGAAACTGCAGTGAAACATGGGTGCTACAGGTTGCTGCATCTACAGATGTCAACATTAGCACTCCATTCTTTATGCGTGTAATATAGATGGAAAGTATTTTAATGATTACTTTGCTAACAGTGGGCATTTAGTTTTGGTGTTAATGTATACTGTGAGCTACACAGGGCATACACTCTCATGGTAGTTTTAATACTGCCAGCACTATCTGTTCTTAAAGGGGTATCAGTGTCCACTATCTCCCACTACTGTGAAACTTCATGAAACTGCATGGTGAATGCTTCAACAAAATGACTATCCTACATGTTCACTACTCCTAAATAATGAGTGCAGAACATTTCTTATGGATTAGTTTGCCGTTTAAACCTGGTAGTGATGGTTCTTACTGATGTCCAATGGTATCAAGACAATGCAGTACATTTAATCAATTCCTCTGCTCTCTTTGCCTTTTCACTGCCATGCAAATCATAGCAAAAATCTGCCCTGGAATTTTTTAAGGTTTTGACACAGCAACATTGAAAGCCCAATATTTAGGTAAGAAATGTCTTCTTTAACCAGTATTTAGTGAATCCATTACATCATGTAGTTGATGATGTTATCAAAAGCTTCAGATACTTCAATACCGTAGGCATGCCACTGGAAGCAATTTGGGGTTAAGTATCTTCCAGCATGTTGACTGCAGGGTTAAAACCACTGGACATCTGGTTGAGACAATTGTTTCCTCCCATGAGCCAAAACTGTCCTTAGTTATGAATCCCATTTAGCCCAATATGTCCAACCCTGATAAGAATGTATCTGGTTTAAGTTTGATTCCAAGTTTTTCCGCAGAGCATCCAGATGCATTGTAACATCAAAGCCATCATTTTTTTCCCCTTTCTAATCATGATCACGGTCCAAACAATATTGTCATATTACGATCCCTTGGCTGCCCTTGTCATAAAGTTTGGCCGCCTCCAACAGTGATCGGCAACGTGAGAATGGTTGGCACTCAACCTGTCATCTTCCATTCATTATCGTGACAGCTGACAGACTGCGCTGAGGATCATTCAAATCCGTGCAGACCCACTAAATCTCAATAAAGTAGAACGTCAATCTGGCTCTGGCTCCACCAAGCAGTTCTCCAGTCTGGGTGTTTGTCCCTCTAGAACAAGAACAAGCTGTTAGATTGACACAACACACACACCCCCCTAACTGCTATTGATTCTTCTGCCCGCCCATTTTAACAACCTATCCATTCTTTATTCTCTTTCTATCTTTACCTGTCCTTTCTTTTTGCATTGTCTTTGCAAAAAAAAAATTCAATTAAGGAATTATCAGCTTTTGATCCTCAGAAAATTCAAATGAAGTATCAGCCTGAACCTTGTTGAAGACGCACACACAAAGTGAAGGGAAAACAGATATAGCATTTCTCGAGTGGTTGGCAGAGAAAAGGGAGGAAGGTGTGAGTTCATTATCCAGACATACAATTTCTCTCACTCCCACCTGCAACAGGCTAGCCATCAGGGGAAATATCTTGATAGGATGATAAAGAAAACAGAGAGAGGGAATATGCTCAGTAGTGCTTTGGAGAGGCGCCAATTGGACGTTGCTGCAAACACAATCTGTAGATTCACTGTGCTGTAAATTGGCTGAGTATAATGTCAGTGTGTGTGCTAGTGCCTGTGTGTGTGGGTGTGTCAGATAGTGGATAGGGACATTCAGGAATGCTAGCCTGGAGCTTGAAGTCTACTAGGCAAACAAACAAACAGACAAACAAAGAATCTTTGTATCTTTGTCATATTTGTCATAAGAGGCGTACACATGCCTTTAATCTGACACTTAAGATCTGTTTAATGTTACTCCAATAATTGTTTTCTTCAATGGATGGCTTTTGTTAGATTACAACATCAATAAAAAGAAAACAGAAACCATACTTTACTTTAATTGCAGTTTTAAATTAAAGAAGTCCTATTATGCTTTTGGGTTGTCCGTTTCCTGTAGTGTGTTATATAGGTTTTTGTGAATGTAAATGGTCTGCAAAGGCTAAAATCCCATAGTTCCCTCCAGAGGGAATAACACTACGCAACACTTTTACATAATAGATGTTTTCTATGGACTTAGTGACGGACAGTGTTGGGCAAGTTGCTTCCAAGATGTAACACAGCATATATTACATAAAAAAGTGGAATCTGTTTCTGCTGCCATCTTAACCACTAGTAAATAAGTGTGCTATTTCTACCCGCACAATTCTTTCTCTGCTGTCTGAATGTCTCGTGATGTTGGTGAATTCTTTAAAAAAACAAAACACTACTTCACTTTGGGTTAAAATGGTGTAATGTGTGTTACTGAGAATTGTAACGGGTAAAATATGACCAAAATGTCATTAGCAATGCGTTATATTACAGCGTAACGGTAAAAAATTATACACTTTTTTACACTATTCTGTTGCTTTTGTAGCGTGTTACACTCAACACTGGGGACAGCCAGTCTTTTCCAATGTTGATAATAAATTGTAAAGCACTTACAGATACAACAACCAGGAGAAGAGGCAGCCTGCTTGCAGAGACATCACCATAGTCAAAAACAGTTCAAAATGCATGATGGCAGGGAACTACGTACGTTTTGAGAGCATCCCAGAACAAGAACCACTGCCTCTGAAAGGAGACCATGTCAACAGAGCATGACTCCTGGTTTTCTTATTGGAGAACGTTATGTTGTGAAGACAAGTACTAACAGCAGTTACCTTCTATCTGCAAGATATGATTCACCTTTCCTTTGTATGTTGCAAGAACAAGTTGTCATAGAAACATCCAGGCTCCAGCCATCCTTTTCCGTGATAATAGGCCAACTGGTCTACTCAAACCACATGGTTGGAATACACGCTGACTGTAAGACTGGTTATTTTCCTCAGATTGGGCTGGATAATAACTACAGAAAATTCACTGTTCCAAAAAGAGGTGCCGCTCGAAAGGTTATAAATTGTATAACTTGTTAAAAATGTCAATTTGCCCAGTCCACACAGCGATTAGAAAGGTGTGCAGAGCTCTGATGGCAGACATGGTTTCAACTGCACTCTAAAGTTTTTTTTTCATTCTTCACACAACAGCATCTGTCACTTTCCGTGCAGCAGTGTATAACTGTGAATGTGTTGCCATTCAGAGCAGCTTTTGCCTTCACACATGGCCAGCTGGCTGGTCCTGCAAAGTAGTTCGCTTTGAGCATCACATGGCTTTGTGGACTTTGCTTTGTACCCATCTACCAATAAATCATCTGCCAGATCCAGTTGATATAAGGAAAACATGCAACTGTATGAATTCCCAAAGACATCATTTTTAGGGAGTGTGTGTGTGTGTGAGGGGGGGGGGGGTGTAGGGGTTAGGGTTGTTGGCTACACCCCAGGTTAAATAATATCTTGTTGCATTATCTAAAAGCTCTAACAATTGTCACTGACCTTTAAAACAGCTGAAAACATATTTGTTTTTAATGTAGTTTCTGGTCAGTTTATTTGCATCGTTGTACTACTTCATTACATGTATTAATTATGTCTTTTTTCTGTCATACGTTACTGTTGTTTTATTGTATTGCCCACAGGATAATATTTATTATATTTGATGTTGCGTTAGGAAAGTGTTTCTAAAGATATATTTGTATTTATTTAATAGTATTCATTAATAATGTCTTATGTCTGTTTAACTTTTACTGGTGTATCTCTGGTTTAATTTTGGGTTGTTTAATTGTATGTATTCTCTAGCGTATTTTTCGTCCTTGGAATCGTTTTTCTCATGTGAATATATTTTAACCTCAAACTTTAATGAATGTCTTGCTTTTCTTTTTAAAATCGCAAATAAAATCTTATCAGTATTATTACGGTTGTTGTTTTTATTATTATTATTATTATTATTATTATTATTATTATTATTATTATTATTATTATTATTATTATTATTATTATTATTATACGTGTTATTATTACTGTTTTATTATTATTATCTGTATTACTTTTATATTGTTATTATTATTATAACTTGAATTGTTGTTACTATCATTATCATTATTATAGACAGTGGATGTAGGAGCTGCTGAACCAATCAACATTTAGTGGAGTTGGACAATCGCACAGGTATATATTATAATAGTTTTATATAAATATAGTGTTTTTTTTTTAATGTGTTTATAAAAACCTCTTGTAAGTAAAGCCAAGAAGTTGAGCAGTCTGAGCCCCACTGAAGCTGACTGTTCCACTGAAGAGTGCACATTCATGAGCAGACCAATCATCATCACAGTGTCGGGCGGTTATTAACTCTCCATCAGGCTGCTGCTCTGTGCTGCCATGCGAGTCTTAATGCTTTATTCAACCACTTTCCTTCTAGCTCCACCTGCTCTGTTCTGTTTTTATATACCACGGGGGGGTTATGAGCTCCTGGTCAAAGTTTAATGCAGTTAGCAATAAAAGCGAGCACATCGAGCCCTACCTAAGGTGTTCCAGGTGTCAGTTAGAAACGTACATGTTTTCTTCCAATGATGGAGAATAAATCAAAACACATGAGTCATCATAATATTGCTCTTAATGGAACCTAAGAGGGCATTTAGAGCATCACTGTGGAAAGCTATAATAAAAGATGTGTGCTGCCCGTCAGTTTCCTGGGCAGGATGTGGAAACTCAATGCTCCCCGTACTGCTCCGACTGCTAATGGAGCCTCATAATTCCAAAGTCTCCATTCGCTCACTTCAGAGGATAGACAAAGTAACGCAGTGAATACAATTCTGTTTTCACTTCCTTTAAATAATGCATGAAAGTAAATAGAACCATTTTCCCCCTTCTGTTCAATATTTAAGTACACAAGTCTAGCAATGATCCTCTGTGAATCTGTGCTGCTGCTGCTTATACTGCAGAACCTCCTTGGTTAAGTGTCCTAATATCTCACTCGAGCTCCTCTGACACCACCTGAGGAAGAAGAGTTATATTGCAAGGATTCCCTAGAAAAAAAGGGTACTGTGCCGGTGGATAATAACCTAGAGCTGTGTCTTTTGAGGATCATCCAGTAGGGGTTTTAGAAGGGCTGTAGGAAGGCTGGTGAGTTGAACCCCATTACAGCTGGATCAAGTGTCTCCTTACACCTCTCTCTGTCTACAGCCTCTATGCTGGTTAATAATTGACTCTCTCCACCATACCTAAAATAATACTGTAAAAACATTGCAAAAATGTGTTTTTATTTTTGAGGTACATTGTGCTTTTTTTTATCAAATAAGATCAGCTTCCATTTTTACATTATGACTGCAAATAAAGGGTGCTTTTGGTCATGATGTTTTTGGTTTCTTGTTTCATTTTGTAAGTATTCTCACCTTCAGCCTTGTCTTTCCTGTGTGTTCCCACCTGTTTGCCCAACCCTGATTCTTTGTCTTTTTGTACATCTTCACCAAGTTTGAGACCTTGTATTTGGAGATTATTATCATTGGACAAATTACTCTGCCCTTGCAAAAAATATTTTGCGATTTCAGGCTTGGCAGAAAGTTTAAAACACAATAAAACTCCCAGGAGACAGCAGGTGAGTTTAGGATGTTTTTTTTTTTTAGCCAAAGCAACAGAAGGTAACTTTTTCTCGGTCTGCTATGCTGCTTTAACCCCGAGAAGTAAAGAGACTCGTGGCAGTGTTGAAGATATGCAGCCTCCGTCAACTGTTGAATCGTCGACTTTTAGAAAGCTTGTCAGCCAAATCCCCGTTAACACACCAATGACAAGGTGAGCTAACGCTGCCATAGAGACTCGTTCATATACAGCAGCTTACAGGGCCGTGATGAGGCTCCACTAACATGATAATAATAACAAACAGAGATGTAATGTTACCAGTATCACATATTATTTAGCTCACTTAAACAGAGCATGAGTTTGATTTCTAGCTCTTTTCCTAATTTTCAGATAGATAGATAGATAGATAGATAGATAGATAGATAGATAGATAGATAGATAGCATTAATTAATGAGCAGCAAACAACTACAATTTAGTATTTAAAGCCGCACTTTTGCAGTTATTTTGGTGAAAGTAACTCAAAAGTAGTGTAACGCATTACAGTTCAGAGACAGGAATAATGTAATGTAACTTATTACTTTAAAAAGACAGTAATATGTATTGTATTACATTTTGGAAGTAACTCAACACTGTTCATGTTGATTCAATTGCATTCAAATTGATTTTATTTATTTCCATGTTGTAAAGCTGAAATACAAGCAAAAACAAAACACACAGTCACAAGATGTTGTTACATTAAACACTAAATATAAATACATAAGACTAAACAAACATTCTAAACAGCAGAGTACATGTTAGCATAAATGCTAACCAAACATTTCAGCTGCTGCTCACAGGCTAACTAAATTAGCATCATTCATTGTTTCAAAGTGTTTTTCATGTAATCATTTTAAGTGTGCATGTAACAGACAATAGATGGTATGGTACTTACAGACATAAACGCCCTAGGGTTTCAGCAAAAAATGCATTGACAGAGGAAACAACCCATGTGCTCCATAGACAGCCAGAAACAGGACACTGCAACAAGCCTTTATAGACACACAGTGCAAAACAAGAAACCCTTTGCCCAAGGCCCTCTTAAAGGGACAGCACAAAAACTAAAGGAGTTGGGTCTTTAAGGTTTTTTCAGGGATAATGTTATAACATTAAAACAGTAGTCAGCCAACGGGTTTATTAAAACCTTTTGGACAATTTGAAATGTTAATGCTTTGCATTCACCTCAATGGTAATCTATTATGATGCTAATCAACAACTGCAGAGGATGACAGAAGAAACATACACAAGCATTGGTTTGCGCACTGGAGACTCCAGTGCGCAAATGTAAGATTTTGTAGATGTGATTTCCTGCATTCTGGTACATTTTAGGGTGACCAGCTGGAGATCCCAAATCATTCACAATGATAAATTTGTGTGTGGGTAAATTTCAATGTTTCACACATATCAACTCATATTTGTTGTTCGCTAATGTAGGCCAATAAATAAAAAACGAGACATTGTGAGCTGTGGATGCAGATGAGCCTGTACACCTCCTCGTTGTGACTTCTTATGGCAATGCGGTGTCCCTCATCTAGCTGTGTGGCTATGCTAATTCGGCCTAGCATGGCTAGCTTCACACAGTTTTCCATATGCACTCTTTCCCGCTCATGTTTCTTAATGCATTCCGACATATGTTTCAGGTCTGTCACCCCTGTCTGTGTCCACAAACTATCACAAGCACTTATTTTAAAAATCAAGCAAGGGAAGCAAAAGATTGCATTAGCGTACCCATAGCTAGTTAGCCAAGCCTTTCAATCGAACCAACCTCTCGCAAAGCTTCTCTAGGTTTTCTCCTTTTCATGTGCCTGTTGGGTTGTATTCACTTCTGGCTTGTCTGGTCTGAGTTCTCCATCCATCCATCTTCTCCCGCTTTTCCGTTAGGGTCGCAGAGGTAACAGCTCCTGCAGAGAGCCCCAAACTTCCCTTTCCCTGGCCACATCAACCAGCTCTGACTGGGGAATTCCAAGGTGCTCCCAGGCCAGCGAAAATATATAATCCCTTCACCTGGTCCTAGGTCAACCCCTCGCTCTTCCCAGCTGGACGTGCCTGGAACACCTCCCTAGGGAGGCGCCAAGGTGGCATCCTCACTAGGTGCGCAAACCACCTCAACTGGCTCCTTTCAACGCGAAGGAGCAGCGGTTCTACTCCGAGTCCCTCCCGGATGACTGAACTTCTCACCTTATCCCTAAGGGAGATGCCAGCCACCCTGCGGAGAAATCCCATTTCGGCCGCTTGTATCCGGAATCTTGTTCTTTCGGTCATGACCCATCCTTCATGACCATAGGTGAGGGTAGGAACGAAGATGGCCCGGTAGACAGAGAGCTTTGCCTTCTGGCTCAGCTCTCTTTTCGTCACAACGATGCGGTAAAGCGACTGCAGTACCGCTCCCGCTGCTCCGATTCTCCAACCCATCTCACGCTCCATTGCTCCCTCACTCGAGAACAAGACCCCGAGATACTTGAACTCCTTCACTTGGGGTAAGGCTTCATTCCCTACCTGGAGTGGACAGTCCATCGGTTTCCTGCTGAGAACCATGGCCTCAGATTTGGAGGTGCTGATCCTCATCCCAGCCGCTTCACACTCGGCCGCGAACCGATCCAGTGAGTGCTGAAGGTCACAGACAGATGAAGCCATTAAGACCACATCATCTGCAAAAAGCAGTGGTGCAATCTTTAGCCCACCGAACTGCAGACCCCCTCCCCCAAAACTACGCCTCGAAATCCTGTCCATGAATATCACAAACAGGATTGGTGACAAAGAGCAGCCCTGGCGGAGGCCAACCCTCACCAGAAATCGTTCCGACGTGCTACCGAGGACCCGGACACAGCTCTCGCTTTGAGATTGGATGGCCCTGAGTAAAGACCCCCTCACCCCATACTCCCGCAGCACCTCCCACAGTATCTCCCTGGGAACCCGGTCATACGCCTTCTCCAAATCCACAAAGCACATGTAGACCGGATGAGCGTACTCCCAGGCCCCCTCCAGGATCCTTGTGAGAGACAAAATCTGCATTGTTCCTTTTCAATCTGAGGTTCGACAATCGGCCGGACCCTCCTTTCCAGCACCTTAGAATAAACTTTCCCGGGGAAGCTGAGTAATGTGATGCCTCTGTAATTGGCAGACACCCTCTGATCCCCCTTTTTAAAAAGAGGAACCACCACCAAGGTCTGCCACTCCTTCGGTACTGTTTCCGACTTCCACGCAATGTTGATGAGACGTGTCAACCATGACAGTCCCTCAACACACAGAGCCTTCAGCATTTCTGGGCAGATCTCATCCACCCCCGGGGCTTTGCCACTGTGGAGCTGTTTATCTACCTCAGTGACTTCCCCCCGTGAGATTGGAGTTGATCCCCCTTCATACTCCAGCTCCGCCTCTAACATAGAGGGTGGAGTTGTCGGATTCAGGAGTTCCTCAAAGTGTTCCTTCCACCGCCCTAACACACTATCAGTTAAGGTCAACAGCGTCCCATCCTTACTGTACACAGCTTGGATGGTTCCCTGCTTACCCCTCCTGAGGTGTCGGACGATTTTCCAGAACAACTTTGGTGCTGACCGAAAGTCCTTCTCCATGGCTTTTCCGAACTTCTCCCACACCCGCTGCTTTGCCTCGGCCACGGCTGAGGCTGCTGCCCTTCGGGCCCGTCGATGCCTTGCAACTGCATCAGGAGTACCCAGAGATAACATATCCCGGAAGGCCTCCTTCTTCAGCCGGACGGATTCCCTGACCACCGGTGTCCACCAGGAGGTTCGAGGGTTACCGTCCCTTTGAGGCACCTAAGACCTTGAGACCACAGCTCCCCGCCGCAGCTTCGGCAATGGAGGCTTTGAACACCGCCCACTCTGGTTCAATGTCCCCAGCCTCCACAGGGATGCCTGAAAAGCTCCGCCGGAGGTGGGAGTTGAAGGCCTCCTGGACTTGGGACTCCTCCAGACGTTCCCAGTTCACCCGCACTACAGGTTTGGGCTTACCAGGTCTGTCCAGAAGCTTCCCCTGCCACTCGACCCAACTCACCACCAGATGGTGATCATTTGACAACTCCGCCCCTCTCTTCACCCGAGTGTCCAAAACATGCGGCCTCCGGTCCGATGATACGATAACAAAATTGATCATGGACCTTCTGCCTAGGGTGCTCTGGTACCACGTACACTTATGAGCATCCTTATGTTCGAACATGGTGTTTGTTATGGCCAATCCATGACTAGCACAGAAGTTCAGTAACAAACCACCACTCCGGTTCAGATCGGGGGGCCGTTCCTCCCAATCACGCCCTCCAAGTTTCTCCATCATTGCCCACGTGTGTGTTGAAGTCTCCCAGCAAGACTAAGGAGTCCCCTTCAGGAGCCCCATACAGGACTTCTTTCAGGGTCTCCAAGAAGGCCGAATACTCTGAACTACTGTTTGGTGCATAAGCACACACAACAGTCAGAGTTTCCCCCCCATGACCTGCAGGCGTAGGGAGGCGACCCTCTCGTCCACTGGGTTAAACTCCAACAAAGCGGCACTCAACCGGGGGCTTGTGAGTATCCCCACACCCGCTCGGCGCCTCACACCTTGGGCAACTCCTGAGAGGAATAGAGTCCAACCCCTATCAGGAAGTAAGCTCCCAGAGTCGACGCTGTGCGTAGAGGTGAGCCCCACCAGATCCAACTGGTAACGCTCCACCTCCCGCACAAGCTCCGGCTCCTTCCCCCCCTGAGAGGTGACATTCCACGTCCCCAAAGCCAGCTTCTGTCGCCTGAGTCTGGTCCGTCGAGACCCTCTGCTTTTACTGCCACCCTTCTGGCAGTGCACCCGACCCCATCGCTGTTTCCCGTAGGTGGTGGGCCCGCAGGACGGGGAAGCGGAGGTGTTTCCACCGTTGCTTCCTCCGGGCCAGGTATCCTCGCTTTCACGTGTGTTTTTCATGAGGTATTTTGAACCAATCCTAGTCTGGCCTCTTACCTGAGACTAATTTGCCATGGGAGACCCTACCAGGAACACAAAGTTCCAGACAACACAGCCCCCAGGTTCATCGGGGCACACAAACCTCTCCAACGTGATAAGGTGCTGGTTCTCAGAAAGGTGTCCAAGTTCTTTTACAATTATTTTTTCCGCTAATGTTCTTCTTTCGAAGGGATACAGGTGTAGAGATTTAACTGAATTTGGGGCTAGCTGAACTACATTAGTGCTACTAATGCCACGCTGCTCCTCTCTGAGATAAATGTCCGTAACGTGCAGTGATGCACTGCTCAAATCTTGGTACTACGGGCGATATTTTCAGAGCCCGTAGTACCAAACCATAAAATTTTACGATGCTGATTGGCGAAATATGTACTTTTTTTGCGTAGCAACCGGGCTTAAATTCCAGCACTAGTAGTGCTGAACGAACCGGAGCCCAGGGAAGACAGCCTATTGGCTACCAAAATGATAAATGTTGAAAGTGAATGCAAATATCATTCTGGACAGTTCTAAACACATTCTAAAGTAAAATCATTCTACGCATGTAATTAAAACAAATAATTTCTCAAAATGAGAAAGATTAAAAACAATTAAAAAAAAACAGGCAGGTTTGCGCCCCAGCACCCTCTATGGGTGAGCTGCGGCTGCACCGACCGATATTCAAGCTGCTCTCATTTGATGTTGTTTTTTAACCCTAAGCCAAAACCTTATGAGAAAAAAGGGTCTTTAGATTTTCATTTCCAACAATGCTTGTACTTAAAAGACAAAAATACTTACTACTACTGACTCAGTGTTATTGAGTACCAGTATGTCCTTGTGCTTTTATTTAAAAAAAAATCATAACACTGACGATTGAGGTTATTCTATTTTGTATAGCACTTTCACCTATGCGAATAAAATGCCACTCTTTGTATTGAAATTGACGCTATTTATTTCTGATTGCTCATATATGTCCTTTAACACGGATAGGGACGTTTGGGACTACATACTTGGAAGGCAGTATGCAGCCTGACCTTCTGCATGAAAATACAAATCTTGACAGAGGAGCAGGTTTTCCGCCAAGAACGCTAGGGTCGGGTTGACAGTGTCACCTTTATTAAATGCTATTTGCAAAAGCTATATTTGCTGAATGCTCTCAGGAGTGGATTTATAGAAAGGGGTGGGTGTTAGGATGACCACACAGCAGGCAATTTGACCTTTACTGGCACATTACCTCTGCATCAAGGGTGAAATCTTCTCAGTAAACAGATCATTTTTTAGTCTGACATCCAGGCCAGGTGCCAGCAGGAAGTGACTGAGGAGTCTGTGTATTGATCTGATCCGCTCCATTGCGGTATTACGGACAATGCTGCATCTACACACAGACACACACGCACAGCAAACAGTGCTGCCCATGGCTCTGAAACTAAACGGTAGCAGTATTTTTCTCTTCAAATAAATGTGTTTTACACTTTTCTATTGATAAATAAGGCTCAAATGGGTATATATCACACAATAAGGGTCAGCTACAACCCTGTCCACAAGCAAATCACATTAATCCACATCTAAATCAACTTCATGGCTTATTAATTATGAAGCGTCAGCTCTCAGGATATATATCTTTAACACTCAGAGCTATTCAGGGTGTACCGAGCAGTGAGAGCACCCACACAGAAAAACGCAGTGGAAATAAAAGCGACCAAAATAATAGACGAGGAATTCCATAGATAATGACTTTGACGGTTTTAGGGAAGTAGGTTGTCCACAACCAAGATTGTTTGGTGTAAAGGAGAAAAAAAACACATACAGGTATTTTTACACTTTAAATTATTTGTTTTAATACAATTTGATACAATACAATGATTAACCAATAGCACATGGCTAAATGCAAAAATAAATAAATATGAATAATATGGTAACTCTGTGACTGGTACAGAGTTAGACGAATACAAGTTAAAATAGCGAATGTGTTATTATAATTCATTAATTGCATTCATTTTCAGTCTCTTCAATAATCAATTACTGTTTCACCAATAAAATACCACTGCTTATTTATAAAACCTCATCACGATAAACTTGTTTACCTTATTTTTTTGGTATTGGAATTTGTTGTTTCTATCAGAATAATTTGTTCAGTCACCACCATCAAAAAAATGAACAATCCATATACTGATGGAGTTCAAATTAATCATATTGTATAAAATTAAAAATGACTTTGAAAATGTTGAAGGTAACAAAAAACCGGTGATAGAAGTAGTGAAGCTTTGTTGTGGATAACAAAACAGGCCTTAAAATATTCGGTCATAAATATAAACATAAAAGAACAGTTTTCTATTTTAGCAGCCTAGTGTTGGTTCCTATAGTAAACACAATAAAATGGTGCAGTAATGAGTCATAAAAGCTTGCTAACAATGAACTAAATCAAATTCAAAGTCCGGCTCTAGCAAACTGGCGACGCTCAGCCATGTGACTGTGATGTAGTTTGTTCATCGCCTAATGGTAGCCTTTTACTTCTATTTACTTTGATTGCATTTATGTTTAAAACAATTACAAACGGTTGTAAATATGTGTAGATAATCCTGCTGAACCTAAACATATAAGTATCCTAAACATGTGTTTGCCACAGAGCGTATCTTGTTTACTGAATTCAAATGGAAAAATCCAATTTATTTTTACTGGGACCCCTTGGGATGGTAACTTCAAAAACACATCATCACTGGACCACTCTATAGATTGTCATGAAAAAGGTTGTTTTGTGACAGATGAAACACACACATCCTGTAGGGATTTATTCAATGAAAGATGAAGGCTTTAAAAACAGAATTACTAATAAGGGTCACAGATTGCTACGTTTTATTTTAAGAACCATTGGTCTACCTTTGGGACTAAAGAGTGACTATTTGGATACCCATGTCTGAAATGTCCCACTGTGTTTCTTCTCCATCTGTTGATTTGCTGACTTTTTGATAACTTATTATTAGTCATCATCCTCTCTGACGATGACTCACACCCTCTGATTTATATTCCACTTCCTCTCACCCTTTAAAATGCAGCTTGTCATGTCAATTCAGCAAAAGAACTGAAAATAAGAAAAATACTAGTAAATATGTTTTTTTTTAGCTTGCAGCTGACGTAGCAGTCCCCTTTATATGTTACCATAGCTGAACCCTTCAGGGTCTGAAACCAAGCGTCAGACCTCCTGTGCACCACAAATGGCAAACTAGGCTACCTCTGCAGGTGCCGCATGTGCAGTAGGCCCAGCGGCACCTCCGGATATGAGCAGCTGCCATAACCCCAGCGCCTGCATGATGATCTACGCTGTTACAAATGGCCTGTAGCAGGGCTCTCTATCTGTGTTCAGATAAAGAGCTCGCACACTGCATGAGTCAAGCTCCAATCTCCAGATATTCCTCTTGTTGGTTAAGCAAAGGCTGCATGTCTTACTGTATATTGCAAAACGGAACTTGGTTATGTGAGAGATCAGCTTGGCTTTGTGGAAAATAGCCCAATGTCTTTGTATGGCCTTGTATATGTGGTTGTCTGGAAAAAAAGACACACTTATCGGTTATGCAGCGAGGGTGAGGTAAGAGGCCAAAGAATATCGGAATGCCAGTGTGCTGTACTTGAAGGCTCAATGCAAGAACTTTGTTTCAGGGATACCTCAACATAAAAGTAGGTGTCCATGAGGTTGATGGTGGTGAACAAATAGCCTTTTTAAACCAGCTCAAGTAACAGCTTGATGGTTACCATTTGGAATGTTGGAAATAAAACGCTTTATGCCAGTCATGAGTGTGAACAAGACACAGCCTGTTCAGTTTGTATCTCTGATGAGAGGTAATCTATGGCTTCCCGGGATGATATATCCACATTCTTTACATAAATAAATAGAGGAGTTAACTTTGTAGGACATGAGTGAATAGCCCAGCTTTCCTGTCCTGTCAATGCATTCTAAAAGTGCCACTCTCCATAAAACTTGGTCTGGGGTTGAGCAGCAAGCTGGAGAGCAGAAGCTACGAAGCAGTGATATGCCATCTGGGCCCTCTCCTCCCATTTTCCATATTGATTTTAATAGTGCTGCAGTCCAAAACGTCAGTCTTAGTTGATAAGGTGGGGCATTTTGCTGAAGTGATACAAGCAAAATGCCCAGACTATTGGCAGCAGCTACACTAAAATAATATTTGTATCAAATATACCAGCTTCTTTGTGGAGGCTCTCTGCCCATCCAGCTGCCTGTGAACGCACAAGAGAGGGCGCCAGGAGGTTGCAGTGTGACACTGCGCCTTAAGGAAATCCAATGACCATGCCACCAGAAACCTTGTTTTTTCAGTGTCTGTTTTCTTGACAGATTACCACATGTCTGTTGTCTTCTCTTTTCCAGTGGGAAATGAGGGCTAGTGAGAAAGTAAAGTATCACCAAGAGAGTCCTGAGCCTGTGTAAGTAAGTATAGGTATTGTGGGTTGGAAGAGCTGTACAGTTGCAGCTAGTTTTATTATTGGTTAAAACAACTTTAATAACATGTCCTAGTCCATAGCATTACTACAATGTTATCATATAATGTCTGTGAACTGCACCCTGTGAACAACAACCTGCACCCTGAAACATAGCCCTACTGTTTGCATTGCTAATTGACAACATATGAATGAGAAAATAAAAAAGGGAATCTATCTTGGTGCCATACAATCTTGATATATACTTAGAAGACAAGTAATATGTTGCTTCTCATTGCATACTGTAGCTTTGAGGGTCATTTTGAACTCTGGATTGGTTTTTGAGCATGTCCCGGTAATGCACTGCTTAACAAATTGCATTTTCTGAAGGACAATCACATCACAGTCCTTGAAACCTCTCATATTATTGTCTTTTCCCTAAGGATAAGAAAAGCATCACTGTTGACTTGGGTGGAAAAACATTTAAGCCAGTAGGGTGCATGGTGTTTCTCTGGGACCATCATCCTCATCACTATCATCATCATTGCTGCGATGGGACTGTAGTTCTGCCTAAGTGACTCCATTTGGCCAATTAGCCCAAAGCCAGAAAATGCTCCTCTATTATTCCCCCCCCCCCCTCCGCCCTGATGAAACAGTGTCAGGCAGAGGAATTTGTTAGCTGATTATACTACCGTGACATTCAACCACATGACTCTGTTTAGAGCGACAAAATCTCATAAAATATGTAGCAGAATGAGAGGCGACAGTTGGTGATGGATTGAGGGAGAGAGCGAGAGGGGGGTTAGACCACGAGAGGGCCGAGTTTGTCCGCCCTTGGCTCCATGCACCAGTTTTTACAATAACAATTAGAGTGTGTGAGATATAAAAGCTAATGATCAGGTCTGTCATATTTGCATATGCAAAGAGCAGTGGGCTGATTGCTTGCACGAAACGGCACTTAGAGAGCGTAATTAGAGAAGTCTGGCGGTGGTGATGTCGACAGGCAGAACAGTGGAGAGATTCCCTCTTAATGAGGCTTGTCACGGTACGCTCTGCCTCAAATCTGTGCTCTGACACACACACACACACACACACACACACACACACACACACACACACACACACACACACACACACACACACACACACACACACACACACACACACACACACACACACACACACACACACACACACACACACACACACACAACTATTTAACCCCTGTCTACAGTCTGTAACCTAATTTAGAACACATTTTACTTTACTGATAGACTTATACATGAGTCTAACAACTCTAACAAAACAAACACACACACACACCCACCCACACCCACACCCACACCCACACCCACACACACACACACACACACACACACACACACACACACACACACACACACACACACACACACACACACACTAACAGACAAACCCATAGAGACATCCTATCCAACTATGGCCTAATCAGTAGTTTCAGTCTAATTACAGGACATGCTGATACTCCTTTATTTGTCTTCCTTTTTCCCCCTGCTGTAAGGAACCGATGATTTGTTTATCCCTTTTTCATGTCGACAAATATTTTCCTTGCACGACTTTCTACCAGTTTTTTCCAGAAATGTCTTTCCTTATTAACGATTTATTTTTGTATTTTCATGTCTCATGTCCATGGTGGCACTTCGGCTGTTTATTCCAAAAGCTACAGAGGGGCAAAAAACTTTCGACAATTTTGTTTTTTAGAAAGTGTGGGCCAGACTCATGAACCTCTGTGGATATTCAAGGCTCAACGACTTCCTGCACAAAAGCATCCACATTTATACGTTTGGATTGTGCTGGGTTTCACTTCAGTCGTTCTGAACTTGAACCAGAATAGCTCCCATTCTCAAAGTTGTCATTTATGGATGCACACAAATAATTTTTATGTCGTTTTGGCAGAAATCAGGCTTTTTCTTTCCAATGTCTCTCTGGCAGTGCCAAATAAAGCCTGATTTGTGTCAGTGTGCACAGTGCTTACACATTTTTACTTATTAGTTCTTTGATAGAATGTAAACCTTTTCCTCAAGCAACCTTGACCTCTTGTGGTCTTGCGAATAGGGACTTTGGTTTAGAATTCTCTATATCCATATTTCAGTTGTTACTGTGGTTCATGTTGAGTATTTTAGGGAAGGTGATGGGGAAAATACATGAAAAGGGTTTCATTAAATCCTCAAGAACAATTGTCCATCCATTTCAATTGCAGTCTCAGATTCAATAGCAGCCATTCTGAGAGCTTCCACCTTGTAGTGTCACCATCTGTCCATTGCAAAAGCCTTTATATGTTGTTGTATTTTTCTATATTTATTATACAGTATATTTCTGATATAAATTCATGTGCAATGCCAACTTTCATATTTAGTAGGTGAAGTTATACTTACAAGTTGTTAAGCTTACACAGGCACAGAGGGCAGCTCAGAGGCACTCTAGGTGAAATGCAGCAGAGGTAAAGGCATCACTTTTTAGACCTAACCGAGAATATGCAGCCGTGTTGTGCTTGTGTTTGTGTGTCACAGTCTGCTGTCTCTCTGTGCTTTTCCATTCTCTGCCCCTCACCTGATCTCAGCTCCTGACTCGCACCTCTCATCAGCCCGATTCTGCTCACCTGCTCACACACCTGCATCATATCCAATTAGCCTGGTATTTAAGCTCCATCCTCACTACACCTCTTTGCCAGAATGTTTCTTCGCTCTCTACATGCAAGACCCAAGCCAGGAAGTGCTCCAGGCTTTGAGGAAAATAATTGTAATGGCCAAACTCCGGGGTACAACAACTTCCGTATCAGTACATGACGTCCCCGGTCCCGGAAATACTTTTTGCCATGACTTACATTGGGAAAGAGACGTCTGTAAAAAAAAAAAAAAAAAAATTAAATAAATAAACTACACCTTAAGAACCCTTTTATAGCACATGTTATATAACATGTTGTCTTTTAAAGTAAAAAAATGTGCTAAAAGCTATATCCAGATTTATATTCTCCCTCCACTCATTCTTCTGAGCCAAGGGCGGGAGATCGGGGGCGGGGCTTAAGGGAAACTCAACTGCGCATGCTCTATGCTCTCAACAGCTAAGCATGATGGGTAATTTGTGAAGTTTTGCTCTCGAGAATCTCAGGCTGTTTGGTATTTATGCGCCAATGAGCAGCTCTCATAGGAATTAACGAGGCCCACCTCCAACGCTGAATCCAGTTCTTATTCTGCATCCATGGTAAGACCTCCCCGCACTCTTTTCCGGACTGATTTGTTGTTGCTGACTCCGAGCTCGATTCAAGCCAGTGTGTTTCCTGGTTCCTGTTTTGGTGGCTGCTAGGTGTTTCATCAGTTAGTGGGAGTTTTTTCTCTACTTCCTGCTGAGGCAACATCAGTCTCACAGATTTATAATTAATGTGTAAGTGTAAAAGAACTTGCGTTAATGCAGATATTATAGTTATATGGCATTTTTATTTTTAGTTTTACAAGGTAGTTGTAAACATTTGTTGTGGGTCACCTTCCAGCTAATATGGACTAATGCCTGTAGTGTAGTGTAACCCAATAGTGATTGGTGCTGAATATTGTCGGCTAGAGTGTTCGCTGGTCAATTGTAAGAAGACCTTTTATGTGTAATGCAAGTTTGAAATTGCAAACAAATACTGAGCAGAGACCTCCCTTATTAGACCATGAGTATTCCGCAGTGATGTGATTCAGTATTTCAGAACAAACAAAGGAAAAGGGATTTATTTTAACCCTAAGCATGCCTGAAAGTCCCTGCTGTGTCCAAGTGTGCAACAAATCTTTCTCTCGGTTTGTTAAAATTTAAAAAATGTTGGTTCAGAAAGTGGAGTATAACTAGAATCAGTCAGATCAGCTGCATGCATCACTAACTGACTTCCAGAAAAAGGGTTGTATGTGTCCGATAAAGGACTTCAACAAAGGTAGGTCTTGTGTATTCTTGTTCGTGTCTCCCGAAGGTGGCACAACTTTGTAGGGCTGTACGTGTGGCCAACCGATTCAGAACTAATAAGAAAGATAAACGTGTCATTTGTCTCACTATTACAGGTAGAACAAAGAGAAGAGTCTGGGGATGCCAATCAAATAGTCTGTGCACAAGCTGATAAGAGGTCTATTCAACAATAATACATTGACTAGTGTGCCTTGGTGTACATGGCCTTAAATAACTAGCAATGTAAAGGACTTTTTCCACACACATAGATTACTTTTATGAAAATGCT
Organism: Eleginops maclovinus; assembly: GCF_036324505.1. Taxonomy (NCBI): domain Eukaryota; kingdom Metazoa; phylum Chordata; class Actinopteri; order Perciformes; family Eleginopidae; genus Eleginops; species Eleginops maclovinus. Next base: position 31,636,583 of record NC_086352.1, on the reverse strand, counting down.
CTGGGCTTACACATTCATAGTTATAAAGTTATGTATATGGGGCTTGATCCACATGCAGAGGACCCGGGCTCGAATCAGTCGTGGGACCATTTGCATGTCATCCCCTTAGGGTTCTAAATACTATGATAGTAATAGTCATTCTCTATATGCTCACAAACACAATATCCTATTAGGTACATGCTACAGTGAAGCTACAAACAATAACATCCGGTATCTGGAACTCCATGATATCACCCACCAACCGGTTCATTGGGCAACAGTGAATTATGTCCTTCAATGTTCCTGGCAATGTATTGATTTATTCTCACACTCCCCCTTCCAACACTATCACTTCAATAAAGGCAGTGATTGCAATAATGGGAGAGAAACTCCCTCTGGAGGTATCTATAGGAATGAAGTCTTTGCAGACCATTTACGTGCACAAAAACCTGTAAAACACACTATAGGAAAGGCAAAACCTCACAAATCACAATAGGGCCACTTTAACAGATGTATTATCTTGAATCTGAATATGTAGCAAATATGACAAAAACTGACAAGGAAAGGCTATTAAATCATTGTAATTTAAACATGACATGTAGTAGATTAGTGACTGCAGTGAATTCAGAACAAATATAGACCGTCAAAAACCCATATGAGTCTAACCCTTTAAGAAGCACAGAAATACCTTTTCCTGTAAGCAAAGAAAACCAACCTGGTATTATAAGAGTCTTATCCTCCGGGGGACATATCCTTGCCACAAGATCGATTTCTCTTCCCCTCTACCTTTTATTAATCTGTCTCTCCCACCCTTTGCGCACCCTGTTCTCTGAATCCATCTCTGGCTCTCTTGGTGCTTCCCATTTATTCTGCTTTCCCTCCATCTATCTCTCTCTGTCTGTTTTACTACCATTTATCTCTCCTTCCCCCCTCAATCTATCTCTCTATCACCTCCATATCTCTGTCTCTCGGTGTATTAAAGGCCTCATTTGGATCCATTTTCAGCTCCTACACTGCTGCCCTGGGTCAAAACTGGGGAGTATCTGATCAGCTTTGTAAAGATCAATCCGTCTGTCCGTTCTTTCAAATGTTTGCCTCAGCAAAACAGATTATCCCCTCTGCCACTGTCTGTTTGTCGTGTTAAATCTGGACAAGGGGTGGGGAGAAAGCAGATTTGGGGTGTTGAAAGTGTAGGAGTCATTAGACATGGAGTGGAAAACTTTAAAGTGAGCTAGCTTATCTACCTTGCCACCAAATTCCCATCTGCTTCAAGACAGATATAGTCCTTTTACCTTTAAAGTCTGCAGGGTGCAATCCATGCGAATGTCGCTCAGTGGCACGCCCATTCTGATGCAGTGCTTTGAGAAAATGGTTCTCCATCACGTCAATAACTATATCCTGGCCAGAATGGACCACTAATGAGCAAAAAGAGCCAATAGATCCAGATGCCATCCCCACTGCCCTTTACTCATCAACAAATCCTACAAAAAATAATGCAGTTTTATTCATTTCAGCTCATCATGCAATAACAATTTGCCCCAACAAACCAATTGGTAAGTTAAGCACTCTGGGATGGTGTACCACTCACTGCAACTGGATATTGGACTTTCTCACAAAGAGACCAAAGGCATTTCAGATTCACAAACACCACCTCTTCTACTTTGTGTAAAACGCCGGAGCCCCCAAGGGCCCCCTGCCACTTCATGCTGTACACCCAGGACTGCAGCCATAGAAATCTGTGCAGAGTGGTGCTCAGAGAACAACCTGCTGCTCAAACTTGGTAAAACCAGGGAACTGATTGTGTGATGAAGCTGTGTGTTTTGTGTAAGTCATCTTTGACAGAGGAGCAATTGTTGGAGATTGTGGAATCTGTTTGTCCGCCTGTCTTTAAACTGTACACTACCACATGAATCCAGTCATTGCTTCCACAGAAGTCAGTGAGTGGTCAGCATCCCTAATTCTTCATGCCAGGATGCATTGCAATATAGAATCTGTTTATCTAACGCCTAAAACACCTTTAACTAATCATCCTTTGTCAGTTTATGGGCTTCATGAAGTCTGTACAAAACACTTTTACGCACCATATGCGAGATGGGTATCGAGCTTAGCAATACCAGGCTGTTAATAGTAATCCTCTATTCAGCTCAGCACTGGAAATACAATTGATCTGGTGAAAAATACTCACTCTTCCAGGAGTTAAAGGACATAAAATAAAGACAAAGGAAAGGAAACACATGTCCCACGTGTCTTCTGTTGTCCTCCAGCATTTCAACTTCAAGCAGAACTTGAAATGCTTACTAGATGTATTGTTGGGTTTCATGGTGTAATCTTAATTGCAGGGTGAGGCTTGTAGACCGTTTTAGTATACCCAGGGTTTGTATCACCATATCCACCCTCACAAAGACCTCCCGTCTAACCCAGATTAGTGGTCCCCCAAACTACCTCACCTACACCTAGTATTCAAACTTGTAATTAATCAAAGGACCCGGGTTGGGAGAGGGTAACACAAATTGTTATCTAACACAATCTGAGTATCAACATATAATGTAACCTTATTGCTCTGTTGTTTTTGGATTACCTCAATATTAAATGAAAATAAATATTCGGCAGTAGTCTCTAGACAAACAATAAAACTGATTTTGAGCATAGAGATAAAGTCACATGTTGTCTAGATTTTTCTTCAAAGCACTTTTCTACTGCTCACTAATGCAACATTCACATGTTTAATGTGTTCCTTTTGGGAGGCCACATGACCATGCAATCATGTGAGCCCCATGGGGCAAATGAGATGTAATCAAATATTTAATCAGGGACTTTTATCTCAAGAGATGGAAATATATTTGTTGTTTTAATCAGTGGGGTTCACATGGGCAACATTTATATTTTGCATTAAGCGTCTCTAAAATATATTTTCTAATTCTGATTGACATGAACCCGCTTATTTTCATTCCTCTGTTGGTAAGAAAGTTGCAGAAGGAGCATTCAATATTCAATTTAGTTTAAAGGCCATCCCATTTGCTGACATTCTTCTCTTTTTTTCTTCAAATGTTCTGCCACACTCTCTCCTCTGTATTAGAAACTGGCTCTGTTTGGTTTTTTGACCAATGAGCTTTTGTAATTCGCTACACACCCAGCTCAGGCCAGCTGTTGTGGCTTGCCAGCCGCAGCATAAAGACTCTTGTCACACATTAATGAACTATTAAGGGCACATTTTTTCTTTTCTCTGCGTTGTTTTTTGGCTTTTCTTCAAGTTCTGTCCCGCTCTGAACAAGAAGTGCGGATGTTGCACACTGAGGGCGTGACTGTGAGATGTTTTGACTGGTGTTGCACATTGCTACACATTTAGTAACTGTGCCTGTTTGGATTGATCAGGAACATTATCTTGAAGAAGCCCTATTGTGCTTTTTGGAGTTATATATTTCCTGTTCTTGCAAAACTGCCTACTAAAATTGTAGGCCATTGAAACAGGATTGTAAACCCTCATTTTGGAAGATCATTTATAGGAATTATACACTTATACACATTGTCTCTGGTATGGGATACGTTGGATCTGAAATGTGTCTCAAAATGAAGCTGTATCTTGCGTACGCATTATGTAAGTTTCTAATGACAAACTGATGTATTGTGCATAATTTAACAAAAACAAACAGATATGTTTTATGTTGTACTTAATAATTATTACCTATCAATAGTTGAAGGATGAAAGCACAAGTACTCTATTTTTATATAAAAGTGTCTAAATGATTGATAACTTTACAACTTAAATAATGGAGCCAATGTAGCTAGAAACATGCTACATGTACAGTGTACAACATCCATGCCAAAATGATAATGTAGGTTGGTTGACAGTGACTCTGAATAACAAAAATAGGACTGCTCTTGGTAATGTTGTGAAACGGTTGCATGGCGGCAGTTTAAAACTTGTGACGGCTAATCACAACTACTCAACGTTGTGACAGAACATCCTGGTAAAGTCTTGGCAACAAAGCGGCTTGGTCACACATTTTGGTCTCCTGGGAATTTTTGTTGTGTTTTTAACTCAGCCATCCACCTCAATTTCTTCCTATGCATACATAGAGTATATCTTTATACCACATCAAACTTCCTCCTTTCGTCCTTTGCTTCTGTCACGATTACTATGGCAACTAAGGTTAGTGTTAGGAGGGTTAGGGTAAGCCCATATAAGTGCAATGGTCTGCAAGCAAATCAAGGGTAAGAGACATTGCTACTCTTACGCAACAAATCCAACGTTTTACATCTTTTAAAAACTTTTCACAACATCCATCCTCTATCGCATATCCAGAGTCAGGTCTCGCGGGAAGCAGTTACAGCAGAGGGCCCAAAACTTCCCTTTTCCTGGCCACATCAACAAGCTCTAACTGGGGGAATCCAAGGCGCACCCAGGCCAGCATGGATCCCTCCACCTGCTCCTTGGTCTGCCACTTGGTCTCCTCCCAGCTGGATGTTCCTTGAAACACCTCCCTATGCAGGCGGCCAGGTGGCATCAGCTGGCTTCCAACAAAGGAGCAGTGGTTTTCTTCCAGTTCCTCCCAGATGATTGAACTTCTCACTTTATCCCGAAGGGAGATGTCAGCCTCCCTTCGGAGAAAATCCACGTAGCTTGCCCACAATCTTTTTCTGTCGGTCTTGACCTTTCATTCTGTAAAAAAAAATATAAAAACCAAATCTATGTCCAGTGACTAATCCTGTGTTTGTTTCTGTAGAAAAAACGTCTTTTTAGGAGACCGAATTGGAAATAGTTGTATGAAGAAGGATGCTTCTGAGATGTTAAGCACAGACTCTCCAGGCTCAAACATACAGCTTCAGTCAGTAGCTAGTGTTGACCTTCACTTCTCAGTGGGCCATTGTGTGTGTATGTGTGTGCACCTTAGATCGATCGATAGACATAGAATCTTTCATAGCGTTAGAACATACAGTAAACAAACATACATGCCTGGGCGCTTTACTCCACACACCAAATTTAATGAGTCTTTTGAGAGTGTGATACACTGCAGCATCGAGGGAAAACAATCTTCAATACATCATACAGCTGGAGTCTTCAATATTTTCAGTCTGAGGAACCCACAGCTGAAAAATAGATGGAGCAAGGACCACTAACTGCATTAGTATACAATTCAATTACATATTAAACGTGGCCTTATGCAATGTGAAGGGCAGCATGACATAAACATACCTTTCAGGGTGCATACATTGTAGGATGTAACATGGTGTCTGTCTTGCTCTAAAAGTAATGCATTATTAATTTAGTCTCACAAGAGTGTCTGCAAACTTGGGCCATACACAATTACCTATTTTGATGCATAAATAGGTGCTGCACACATGTTTATCACAGGTAAGTTAGCTCACCTGATTGACTGCCATCAATGTTGTGTAAATGAAGTGTACCCCCACAGATTACCAACATGAACTAGCAATAACCACATTCTTTCCCTTACCAATCTTTATTTTTTGAGGAGCTAGAGCAGAAAACAATCATATAGATCAACAATGAAGTACGAAAAAGAGGTACTGCATTGGAAAGACCATATTGAAAATCATCTTTAAATAAGCCAAACCTTTCAAGTGTTACCAACAGATGTGAGTCAGTAAAGCCAGAATTCTTTTACTGAAAAAAACCCACAACTATATATTGCAGCATTTTAGGAAATGATATTGTGTAATGGTCTACCGAGTAAGGATTGTCTAATGCTAAGTGGAAGATGGGTTGACATCCACTGTCTTTAAGCAGAACATATTAAACTTTCAACTTTTCAAGTAAACTTATTCCAAAAGTTGATATTATTTAGAGACAGCCATGGATCAGAGTCAGGAAATATAAATAACCAGTACACCATTCAAGCTCCGTGGGATGTTCAAAGGCCTCACATGGCGATGGGGTGTTCAGAGGTATGCATAGTAAATGTTTTCCTTTAGCAGTATATCCTGCCATGGTTCGATGCAGGAATTTTGCCACAACTTTAAAGAGCAAGTAAGTGCAACATAATTGTTTTCGGCCCCCTCAGTCCTCAGATCTGATCAGGCTGTGCCCTACCCCTACTCCACCAAGAAAAAATGTGTTTGTTTGTGCTCCGTGGCCAGGCAGATGCAGCACAACAGCTGGTGCGATTTTTTTTCCCCTATTTCTTTGCGGAGTGCTATGTGAAGATGTATTGAACTTTTGAGGCACCAGGGCACAGATCAGCTAACTGCAACTGTTGACAAATATTTGCAGTGTGGTCCAAGTCACCAAAGCTGCACACCCACCTCCTACTTGTCTCTTTGCCTGTCCATCTCCATTTCGGGTCAACAAAGTTACAGAAGATACTTTCTCTACACACTCTATGAACAGTATTATGGGGTTTTTTTAAGGGTTGTTAACATGTTAATGTTCACGGTTAATCTGCAAACCTTAACATAAAAATAAAATAAAGTCAAAGTTTTTTAGAACTTGTCGTTCCGTCATAGTCTTCTACAAAGCTTCAAAAGCTTACGTTTAGGGCTAACCCAAGCCCCCAGGAAGTGCGCGAGACGTTGAAGCATATTCCCTTAGTGGCCAAACAGTGGTACTACAACCTATGTGTTCTATTGATGGTCAACAAACATCTGAAAATCAGCAAATAATTATGTTTAAACTAAATCAACTACCCAGTACAAACACTGTAATAGCCCTAGTATTTAATAATTGGGGTCAAAATGTTATAAAATGTGCTAAAAGTCAAATCAAGAGTTATTTCTCTCAAATCATTTCACCGAGCCGAGATGGGCCGTGGCGCTGCGGACTGGAAGCGGGGCTTAAGTTAACCTCAAGTGCGCACATTCTATGGGCCCAGATATTTCTGCTTTCGCTTGTCAGGCCATTTCTGCTTCGTGCACCACTGAACAACTTTCACAGATGTGAACATGGTTGGGCCTTTAACGCTTTATCCAGTTCTATTTATACATCCATGGCATACATAAGAACATTGTTACTGCAAGAGGTACATTTGCCAACTTGTCGAACACTGCCAATCCCTTTATAAGGATTCCAACATCCTTTGGGTCATCAATCTGCTCCGCACCTTATTTTCAAATAACGAAGATGAAGTGAAAAAGCCAAGATAGTGGAGGAACTGGCACAATGACACGCTTTGAACTGACTGGAGACGACTGTACATCGGTTAGACACATCACTACCTTGCGGAACCATCACATAATCCATGACAAATGTTCTGCACTTGTTTGCTTTAGGTGTGGTGAAAAAGGAGGAAAGGCATTTTGCTGAAGCACTGCGCCGGCCAGTTTCTTTAAGTTGCAGGAGTGGGAAATAGCAGACAGGACCACCACTGTAGGACCAGATAACGCTCTCAATATGATAGTGGCAGAACGAATAGCGCACATTTTACTGAGTTCAATCACAGCGGCTCTCCGTGACAGCAGCTCAGTCGATGTTTTAGCTTATTGTTGGAAAATTGTCGGACTTCATTCAGAAATAAATTATGTAATGATACATTTAAAAATCCCTCTGGTTTTTCAGCTTTTTATGCATTTCTTTATTACCACACCACACTTGTATTTGTGCAAAACCCATTAGTTTTTAAATTAGATTATTTAGGATTTGTCACAGATTACTGTAATGATTAACGCAATTGCATTTTTAATGAAATGACCAATTTTGCCCCGCTGAAAATAATCAAAAGCTTAGTGTAAATCTGCAAGTCTTTATTCTCCCTTATCTGGATTCCCTGTGTTGCTGTCTCTTTTCACACAGAGATGACACAGAGCGATAGTGCATTACACATGCAAAACACACACGTATCATCGTACAGTACAAGCAAACAGCCAACAGAAACACCCCCGCGACATACAGCTGATGCACAATAGGAGGCTCTTCAGTAACGGCACTATTTGTCACTTCCTATTTCACCAACGCTCGGTTTAATCTTGGCCTGAGGTGCCAAATGTATTAAATCCACCAGAACGTACTCTCTCACATGCTCTGCTGTTTTTCCTCCAACACAAAAGCAGAAGGGCAATTTTCATATGTGTAGGCTGTGTAGGCGAAACCCTCTCTGCGTGTATTCCACATAGAGGAAAAACAAGCTCCTTGACAGTCAGTCCACTATCCAGTCATGTTGGTAAAAAAATAAAAAAAAGTTTCTATGTAAACTTAAATCTTTAGTGGTAGAATCAATTCATTCTTATTGGAATAGCTCTCGTTTTTCTGCATACCGTAGGCAAAATCAAGCTCAATCATTGTGTGTTGCAAGCAGCAGTCATACCTAGAAAACGGCCTACACCACGTTCCATCGGCCTGATGGATTTTCTTGGAAAATCAAATCAAAGTTACAGAAGATTCATTTCATTTTGCTGGTAAAATACTGGCAGAATTGTCAAACGTTTAGTTCGCTGCCTTCCCTTTCTATGAATTGTTGCTTGGCATGACATTGTGCACATTTAGCCATTATGTCCGACACAACATGCTATTTTTAGAGCATGAGTGACAGCTAGAGAGTCTAATAAACATAATTGTGCTCTATCTGCTGCTCTCTACACCAGGGGGTTTAAGGTGATGGAGAGTGTTGTCAGAGTGTTAGTTACCACCTTGGCTTTCAGCACACAACACCACACTTCAAGAACACTATGAGCTCATTATCCCCACATATACATGTACACACACACGTGCACACACACATGCATACACTGCATCTTCATGGCAGTATACTGATAGCGCTGTACAGAGAAACTAATGAGAACATTTTTCAAGTCCATAACCTTTCCCTGAGAAATAGTGTGTGTTTGTGTGTGCGCGGCCGTAACCAGCACCTGATATCTTGACAGGTGTAGAATAGGTTGTCATTCAAAAAGAAAAATAACAATAGCTGTTTACGGTTTGTCAGCAAATTGAATCTGTAGTGGAAGGTTTGGAAAAAAGAAAAAGGAATAGAACGCCTTTTTCTTTTTCTTTGTACTAACTGTGTGAATAACGCTGTTACTGCCTCCTCTGGTAGACATTTAGCAATTAGAGTTAAAAAATCGATTGTCTGCTTGACATAGTTTTCTGTAGAGTAAATACAATTTGAAATGTTGTATCTGTTCAGGCACAGGGTTTCTGTTTTTCATCTTTTCCTTTGCATAGATCCATATTTTTAGTACATTGAAACAAGTGAAACAAAACACTTGGGTTGAGGTTTAGTAGGGTTTGGGTAACTTATGTAACTTAAACTAAGTATGAAAGTTAGGTGTGTTACATAGTAAGTAAGTAATGTATGTTAGTTTAGATATGATAGGGTGTAACTTAAAATAGATCAACATGTTTTGGTTTCATACGAGACACAAACAGCAGGAAAAGGCCATGTCTTCTACCTATGCAGACTTTGTCCCTTAATATACTACATCAATTGACTTCTTCCTAAGCTACCATAATAATTACCACGATCATTTACTCCTTGCCTAACAATTTTAAACCTTCCTTGGGTGATCTAGTTTAGCAGGTAAACCCTGATTTGAGGTCACCCAATTTCCGTTCACTTTGCTTTAATGGCAGCAATGATGCATATTACCCTGCTTATTCCTAGACTGCTTGAATTGATTTAAAAATAATCACATTAATTCCGCTAATTTACATAGTGTTCTCCTCCCCTTACCTACATCAGTATTTTTCCACAACCACTCCTCCAGCTCACCTGTGCTCCCAGCTACAACTCATCTGCAATCAAGCCAGTATTTAAGCCTCTCATGTACTAACATTCCCTGCCAGATTGTTCCTCAGCTCCTGCAAGACTCTTTAGCACTTCATTCTTGGTTTGCTTCCTGTTGCCGACCCTGCCTGCTTCTGACCTGCCTTCCTTGCCTCATCCCCAACCTCATCAGCCTTCGTTCTCTGACCTTGCAATCTGCCACTGCATTTAAAATCAAGGTTATTTCCCCACCCATAATTTATCAGATACAATCAAGAGGCTGTGTATAAAAATGCGTAAAATCACAATGCGTAATGACGCACCATGGCTGATTTGGCACTGTTGGAACACTTTGCAAATGGAAGAGCTCGGAGGGAGCGAATTGTCAGACACCAGCAAGATTTGCTGGCCAATGATGATGAGTGGCTTATGAGTCGGTTCCGACTTCCACAAACTTCTTGATTACCATTTGTCTCTTTTATATATTGGTTTATTATTTTGGAAGGTTGATGTAAAAAGATAGTATGTCATACTTGTCTTATCAAATATGACATACTATGTAAAAGAATACTATGTATATATATATATAATATTCTGTACATTACCTTTCCTTACACAGTGGGTGAACAGGCAAAACATAAATAAAAAATGGGTCTGGGTATGAGCGTTCTACAGGGGCTGGAGCAGAGCAGGCAGGATTTCAAGGGAAGAAAAGACAAACAGGACCAGGTGAGGGGTAAAACAACACTGTAAAGCTTTTTTTGTACAAACTAGATTACCTGCTACTTGTTGGATCACCTGTAGACACAGGACTCACGGTGTCAGGCTTCAGACTATGTTCGTACGAACCACTAAATGTTTGGGGGAAATGATTGAGGAACCAATAATCTCTGCCTTTTTTAGGAGACTTGCACACGCCTCATCTCCACGGCGATTTGCATACCTTCAAATTGACATGTTGTGGAAAAAGGTGACATGTTTGTAATCCAACCCCTGGTGGGTCTGGGGGATTGTTTTAATTGTTTATTTGAACATGTAAACTAAGCATTATGGTACTCTCTGAGAAGAAAATAAAGCACCAAGACAACATTTACTTTAAGCAAACAACATTGCTACAAGCATGTTCTTGTTTATTACATTTGTTTTTGCAAGCTATTTTCAGAACATCAAGAACAATTTATACCTTTTAAAAAGTGGTGCGAACATAACCCCAGTGTAAATGACACCTATGGGCAGGGCTGAGTCTTTATAGGAGTCTTGATTGCAGAATGGGTTTCAGAGGCAGCTCTGACTCCAGCACACCTGTAGACATCAGAGATGGGGAGAACAACTCAAGGAGTGGCTATGATTACTCAGATTGGTGAGTCAAAATTGTAATGTTACAGGAAAGGTTTCATTCTACTTTATATCTTCAAATTGTTCTCAATAATACACTGTGTGTTGCCGTTGGTCAATCCAAATGTTTCTCTTTTTTCTTGTGCCACTGATGGAAGAAAGTGGATTCATGAGTTGATTTTCAGTCCATCAACCTGAAAATCTCCAACTAGCTCATCTTTAAATACCAGCCCATTTTAAGAACTTATATTTTTACGTGAAATGTATCCTTGCAGAATAAAGTGACATTTAATAAACATTCCAAATGGAATATTATTGATGAAGTCCACAGAAGCAGCTCTCAAAATTCTCAATTTAGCTACATTACTGTTTGTCCAGACCAATTTTAATTGGAGAAATTCACTAATTTCCTCAAATTTGGATGTATCATGCCAATCCCTGAACCTTTCCTAGGCTTACAGGTTGTGCATAATCAGTTCAGGGTGTATCCAATTGTAGATGGATATGAAATTCAGACCCCTCTTTATCGCTTTTCATGGAAATGTAGCTTTAGACTCTCCACTCTGAGCAGGAGAGCTGACAGCTGATGTTTATACTGCTGTGATCTGTCAGTCATTTAATTTGGAGGACCGACAGAACAGCCTTGAAATACAATACATATGGTTCTAAAGGAGGGAGGAATCGAGAAACTGACAACTTAGCTATTACAAGACGCACTGATTTAACGAATAACCCTCTCAAGACGTGACATTGATATGTATTTTTTTCCTATATATTTCTAATGGCCAGTTGCCATGTCACGTGATCGTCAACTTTCCATCCATCCATCTTCTCCCGCTTTTCCGTTAGGGTCGCGGAGGTAACAGCTCCAGCAGAGAGCCCCAAACTTTCCTTTGCCTGGCCACATCAACTTTCCCGGTGTGAAAAGAAAAAACATGGCGCCATGTTTTTTCTTGAGATGTTATTCGTTAAATGAGTACGTCTATGGTCTTGCCCTGTGGACCAACGTAGCTATTACACGTTTATGTGTGAGACTGGGTTGACATACATTTCATGAGGAGCCCCGAAATCCTTTTACTTAGTCATTTTGTTAAAGCACAACCTTATGGCTGGCCCTCATTGTAGTTGCTACTTTACTCAGTCAGGTGTAGCTGTGATCCTGGCTTGAAACATCCTGCGATGCCGTTTGAAACTAAGTTTTACAAATGATAATTGCCCAATTTACCATTTATTAAAGATATGTGATGGTGACAGCTTGGTTGGAGACTTGCAAAACCTCTGACCCAATGAATATGTATTCAGAGAGGAAACAATGGAGGGAACACATGCAAGGCAGAGCACTAATACGAAACTTTCCTGTTGATTTAGGGAACAAAAATCTGCATAATTGCCTACTGTTTTAAACAGCCAAAGGAAAAATGTCTCTGAGTAAACAATGGCTGCTGTGCTCACCCACACAATGAGCAGTGCAAGAATATTATCAAAAAAAAAAAAAAAGATCAGATGTTTAATTCAGAAATGAGTTTTCTTTGTCTTTCAATATCAGAAGATTTAAAAGGAAGCATCTCGGCAAATCACACTGAAATATCGGGGTTTGATTCAAGTAAAATGTGGATCTCTGATGCGGGAGAGCCATTGCACAATCACTGAGTTTCAGAACTTAGTCTCCTGGCCTTTCTTTTTGATTATGTGGGAAGTTTTAAAGCCCTACAACTACAGCTGAATTATGATTCACATGTTATCTCAATAAATCAGGGGTAAACTTTCAGAACACGTGTAAATTAAAAGGGGCCCAATTATACTTTTTGGGGTTTCCCCTTCCCATGTTATATAGGTTTGTACATGTAAATGGTCTGCAAAGGCTAACATCCCTGTGTTCCCTCCAGAAATGAGTTTCTTTACTTGATTGCTGTCCAATACAAAGTCAATTTCATGCTTGTGGACTGAACACAGAATTATTCTGTAATCAAAGAAAGTAAATGTAAAAACTGCATTTTTATAAAGTTTCATCTGTATTTTTCTCAAGTAGCCAGAAGTGCCCATTTGTGAGAAGCTTATTTAAAGAATAAGAACTAATTTTGTCTTCGTGGGTGCATTTGGGCGGTGGTGGCGAAGTCCATAGGGGCTTGGCCTGGGAACTGGAAGGTCACCAGTTCAAGTCCCCGAAAGACCAAGTGCCACCGTGGTGTCCCTGAGCAAGACACTGGTTACCTACACTGCTCCCCGGGCGCCGTACATAATGGCAGCCCACTGCTCCTAACACTAGGATGGGTCAAATGCAGAGACCGCATTTCGTTGTCCTAGTACTTGTACTCTGTGCAATGACAATAAAGTTGAATCTTTCATCTTTCATCTTTCATTTAGTTTTGAGCGCATCAATCACAAATCATCTCCGTAAGCAAACCTGCAATGCTTGTGTTATATCAGTTAATACCCGAAGATGCATGTGTTTCCGCTGTGTGACCACGATCACAAAGAGAAAACACTCACAGCATGATGAGGAATAAAACGGAAGGCATTTCACGATGCATTATCTCAGAAGTTACCTGTTTGCTTGTACTTTATTTTAAAGCTTGAGAGTTCTGTGACATTTTGGACCACTCGGCTGAAGGGGAACAGGTGGAAGTAATGAGGCCAGTACAGACAATCAAAACAGGCGGGAAAACTGAGACCCCAGGAAGTGCCGTAGTGGTGGCATTGCAAGTCCTGTGTCACTCTTATAATGGCACTTGGTCCATAAATACTTTTCATAATAGACACATCTGTAAATCATACTGGTATTGTTTTTTTCGAGGTAAACCAATGACCCAGTAAAATCAATTATAATCCTTGTTTAAATCATTAGACACTAAAAAATGAAAAATGTTCCATAATTATTTTCACCACCAATGAATGAGGTAGATTGCCCTAAGATCCAAGGAAGATTTGCGGTATTTTTGTTCACAAGAATCGGGCCATTTTGGCTTCATGCACCACTGGATACTTTCATAAGAATGAATGGGGCCCCGCCTCCAACGCTGTATCCAGTTCTCCTTATACATCAATGGGGAAAACGCACAAAGACAGGAAGTAAAAACCTGACACAGGATGAGAAACAAAACAGGTACCGGTAATATATAGAAGAAAACAGGATCATTACAGTTATCTAAACCTGTTTAACATACATTCTCATGAACCAGAACCTTTATTTACTGTGAGAAAAATAAAACTAGAGTGTACAACTGTTCCTTTTTGATTTTCACATTTTATATTATTTAACAAGAGGCAATGGAAAACATTTTGTGTTTACTCTTCTTTCCTTTTCCAAACATCATACAAATAAGTAAAATGTGCAACATCTATCAATGCAATGCTTCAATTTACAGATGACAGATTGATTTTTGCAAAAATAAAACATTTGAAACATTTGCTGCTTCCATGACGGATTGAAATTTGGATACCTGATTCGGTATTTTTTGCCTTTAAAATCCAATGAGATTTGAATCCATGTCTATTTGAATAAAACGTTTTAAAGCATCCAGGGTATGCAGCCGCTAAAAGCCTGTACATACAGTGCTGCAAGTCAACTGTGAGCAATGGATGGTGGCATTGGAAGTTAGTGCACTTCCTTGCAGTGCTCCTAGAGAAAGACAACCATCTTTAAATATCAACCTGTATAATGCAGTTTATGGTACATACAATATTTGAGTTAGATCTCCTAAAATAGAAGTGTCATAAAAGCCTGGGATATGAAAAGAAAATATCATGATACATCCCGAAAAAGATCCTATAGGTGTAATCTAATGGTGTGTGTGCGTGTGTGTTCACAGATCCATTCTTCTGCCAGGGTTTTTTTTCAATGTACGTGCCTAACATCTATTTACGTGAAGAGGGTTGGTGGAGTCTTGGTGTTGTGAAGACTGGAAGTGTGTGGTCTTTGTAAATTCATGGCACATTTCCCCCATAAATCCGCCAGGACATTTCCTGTGTATTTATCATTCTACCTGTGTCCTTTGTGTGTGTTGGTGTGTTGACATTATTAGCCTCCTTTTCAGTGTTTGTCCAGAGTTTGTCGTTTTGCTCTCACCGGGCCCATTTTGAATCTCCATGTCAAAGAGAAATATTGTCATGTAATTACTCACTCCTGCTTACATGCACACACAGACTCTGATTGCAGCCCGTATCTGCTTTGCTTTCACCAGGCCTTTGCTTGCTGATTAACAAACAGTTCATCCCCCAACTTACCCCCTCTCCCAAACCATGCTGTCTTGCAGTGGGCTCATCTTTTCTTTTTTTCCATTCTTCACTGCTGGCTTCCAGTCAGTGTCGGAAACCGCCACATACAGCACAGCTGTAACATTGATGTGGTCTCTCTGAACAAACTGTGATGCACTGAGATACGAGACATTTGAGTGAAAACAGCAATTTAAGAATAAAACTAAAGGCTAAAATACACGTGAGACAGTCAATTCAAGGCTTGCTGTTCAATGTAAATAGTGTGGACATGATATACTCAGATTAATTTGTATTTGTTTGATATTTCAAAGAGGTTAACCCAAAACTAAATACAGACAGACTTCTGCAATAAATCCCCTCTACTGCATCTGGTGCTATGATAATGTAAAAATACAAATCAAGATGGTACTCAAAAATACAATAGCCATTGTTTCTCTGTTGGTCATGTGCTGATTACAATACAACACAATACCTGCTTCCAAAATGGATCCAGTTCCAGGCTTTTGCAAAATGACCACATTTTCTAATCTCACATGCAATGATTCTCTTTTCCCTTTAAAAAGAAAGGGGCCCTATTATGCTTTTTGGGGCTCCCCATAACTATAGTGTGTTATGTAGGTTCTTGTGCATGTAAATGGTCTTCAAAGGCTAAAATCCCCCCGGCCTGAAACACCCCCATTGGACTCCTTTGTTTACTTCTGGAACATAGTGATGTCACTATGTAACACTTGCATTTATATTTGCTAGCACTAAAACACATTGTATGTGATAAGCTGAGGGGTTGGATATCCCTAAGTGGTTGACCAATCACAACAGAGCCGGCCAGCTAACCAGTATTAGAAACATAGAGCTTTTTGAACATTAAAGCAGGTAAACATGTCCGAGTAGAAGCACAAAATACAAATATGAACCTGAACATGATCATTATATGTCCTCTTTAATTGCAAAGAGTAATTCATGAAACATTTACAAAGCAGGATTTCTTTTTTTAGGTCGAAAAAAGAGAAAAGCAACTGATTGCATCAGGCGTTGGGCATCAACCTAGGTTTTATAATTAACTTGCCAAGAGTATGTCTGTTATGACTCAAAGATCATTTATGAAGGAAAATAAACATCAATGGAACGGTATTATAACATTATTGTGCAATCTCATTTTTACAAAATGTATGCAGTTACTTAATCTGACAGACCTTGTTAAGAGCTACTTGATCCACAAACTGGTTTATAAATATTAGCTTTAAAAGCTTACATTATTCATTTGATAAATGAAATAATGACAGCGAAAGTGACTCCTGTGCGGAAACAGGAACCAATGTTCTAAATGCCAGCACTACAGAGCTGACAGTGAAAAAGGAGAGCACCCCAGTACTGAGAAGAAAATTGTATCAATATTGATTGACAGCAGTACATCAGCTGGGTACATCTCTGTGAAAACATTGATCATGGTTTAGTGGTTGGATAAAACCAATTAAACCGTGTTTCAGTATAAACTTAAAAGTGTGTAGTTACGTATGTTGCAAGGAGCAAAAATGTAGTGTATTTTTCCATTAACAGTGCATTACATACATGTATTTAGCTTTTCATATTGTTTCTTTATTTTCAAACAATGTAATGTCACTTACAGACCACAGTTTGATTGATTTGATGTTGAAAGCTGAACCAAATTCCACAAAATGTTCTCTAAAAACTCTACATCTATGTATTTATTTTCATCTTAAAGAATATAAGAATTATCAGTTGACAAAATGTCATTGAATGTTTTTAAATTCATTTCTGTTTCCCCCATGTTTTTACCAGTTAAATGCCTTTCGGGTTGGAAGGAGATTTTTCCTAGTGGCCACTTGGCAAAATTGGAAGCAAGTCTAAGCTGCAGTTTCATATACAGGTCTTATTATGCATCCATGGTTACCACCAAGAAGGTAAGCACTCAATGATGCAGTGATGGCAATTCTATGTGATCTTTTTTAAAATATGTTCTTTTGTATTAAGGGACAGCGGTGCAGTTGCAGACTGCTACCAACTCCATGCCCTTTTGATAACCAAATTAAAGAATGCAGGAACAATCCACCAGATGAAAAACTGCGGGAAAGTGGTGAGTTCTTTTAGGAATTTTTGCGCAATCAAGTTTCTCCAAACTACTTGAGGAGCAATGAAATTCAGGTTGCGGTTTCACAATTTTACAAGTAATTTGGGGAATTACTTTGGCCTTCAGTTAACGTAAAAACACGAATGGCTCATCTGTAGCAAGAGTCTGGTTTGTTTGTTCTAGGCTACTTCAGAAATATGGCTTTGCAGCATTGCTGACTTTGTGGTATTCCCGGTACCCATGTAAATTCCCAGTTTTAGGTGATTAAACACTAATGAAAATATCCTAATGAATATTATATTCAATTCCTGTTAAAAGATCCCCTTTAATAATACACCCAGGCCCCTTTAATTTCACCTGCCAGTTAATTGGAGATTAAGCTAATGAGGACGTGCTTTTTCATTAGGTTTTATTAAGAGACCTGAAAGGTGTATTGTTTAAGGTTGACTGTAATTTGACCCTGCTGTTATTTAAGCATAGAAGAGACGCTAAGCCCATGGCGGTACTAGGCTTTAATGAAAGAGAGCTGTATTTGGGATTATTACACTTCATTAATGTGTCATTCTTATGTAATACTATCTTTTTTGTCAACGCTTGACTGATTGGTATTGTAACATTTTCTATAGTCACGTTATCGTGGTTGCCATTTGAAGTTTACCACCTTGGCTTTAATTACTTCTCCCTGATACCAGCTTCTTTGAATATTAAATTAAGGCACACAAAGAACACACACTGGGAGCTAAACATGAATAGAGACAGAAAAGCCATGAGGGAGTGGAGGAGAAGAGAAAAAAAAGGGACAGGTATAAAGAGAGAAAAAGCGAGGGCTGAAGAGAGGCAGGGGAAAGTGGCATGTGAAGGGCTTGGTTTGATGGAGATGGAAAAAGATAAAAAAGATGCAGTTTCAGTGGTAGTGATTGCACTGTAAGAGGAGGAGGGGTTTACCCAGTCAATAGAGGAGTCTATGGGAAAGCAAAATACTCTGCAGCCTCAATAAGCCTTTCTACATCACCCAGCAGTGTTTTTGAAAAAAACGTTGATTAAAGCGGCCCAAAACTTTTCCATGAGGAGAAACGCATTGCAGTTTCAAAAATGATGGACATATAAAAATACAAATGTGCCAAAACACGTTCAAATGAAGAAACATCTTTACCAACTTGACAAAACACGCAGACTCAGAGTCTCTTTCCACAGGAAATAAGACTGCTAAACGCCTGAGCTCTGTTAAGGGCCTCCATAACCCAAAACATGTATCTGGTATTATTAGTAGATCAAACAGTATTCAATTGTATTCACAGTGCAATATTAATCTTTAATCTTACTTTTTGATTTTATATATTGAATTATATTTACATGTACATAGAATCCTGCATATACTTGGTCACTTTTCAACATTCCATGCATAATTTGGCTTATTGTGTTCATTTATTTTTCTGACATGCATATACTTCATCTGCACTACTTACTGTATAGACTGGTCAAACAAAATACCTGCGCTATTTTATTCAAATTTAAACTACTATTTTATCTTATTTTTTAATTTCTAATTTTCTTATTTTGTCTTATGTGCTGTATATAATACATTGCATTGCTGGAGGTGCTCGGGACCTACGATTTTCATTGCCATAACTACACTACACCTTGATCCTTGAACAGAGTTTACTAAAAGCACTGCATAAACTAAATGCTGCAAGTACACAACGGAAACCAGTTTACACTCAAAAGTGATGCACACAGCTGGAACCCGAGCCCTTGGTGATGTTCTGGGATTATAAAGTTGGCCAACTGAATTTTACTTATTTTAACAGTGTGATCTCATGATTCCTTCTGATATTATTGCAGATTTGCTGTTGACTAGCTAGCTGACGTAGCTAACCTAGTCATTTCAAATATTCTGACAAAACACTTATTTTATGAAACAGATGCCAACCGTGACAGTTGTCCAACTTTATAATCCCAAACTTCACCAAGTGCTCCGATCCCAGCTGTGTTTTTGCATGTGACAAGTTTGTGAAGCTGTTTCTTCACTTGCATGTGTTTTGGCAAAGTGCAGTCCCTTTCTCCTAATGGGCATTTGTTGGGCTGCTGGGCATTTGAAGCTGTCAGCCACCATAGCTGGTAGCCTATAATATTGCCCACTGAAATCATGAGAAAATTCAAAGTTCCACCTTCCCCGTGCACTTACAAGCCCACAAAGTGTCGCTATCAGGTATATTAATCCCAAAACCTTTATTTATCCATGTAATCGTTGAGTTTTGAGTTAGGGTATAGTTGAGTTACAAATCACATTTATTGACAACAGGGGACAGCAAACAGGGTTAGTTATACAGTAATTGGTAAAAAATGGAACAGAAGAAAGGCAACAAACTGTGCTCTCCGAGGTTCAATCGCACCATGTTGTTTCAAGACGGAAGATTAAACAGGATAGTCAACAACACAGTTACTGAACTAATGATTTACTGTCATCATGTAAAAGTTGCACATCAGCTTTCATCTTCTACATCGCACCCAGTATAAGCATGAATCATTTAATGTGTGTCCCAGGAGTGGTGGGAAAAAGAAATGCTTCACTTATCTTATCCTACATTGTTTTGAATCAATTCACAAAGACCAAAAAGAAGAAAAGATGGGTTTTGTTTGTATTTGATTAAATAATTTAAGGGGAAAACAACTGCATCATTCCAGTAAAGTTGCAGGGTGCAGTAGCAAACAATGAGTTGGAAGACCATCGATTATTTTTTTGTTGAAGGAAAAATAAGTGTGTGTGTTGTCCTAAATGTAGTGTAGAATAACTACCCCAGAAGCTGTTTTTACTTTGCTAGGTGCTTAGATGTCTTTCTTTCCACCATGCATTATTACATGGCTTGGTTGAATACTCGATTTTGATTGGTCAATTGGGACATTTCAGAGGTCAATATGACAGTAGTAATGTGACAATAATCAATATACATTTGTGAGAACAATCAATATATCAAATGTTACTATGTGCTCAATTTTGTAATTTTCCTAGCCAAAGAAGTGTTATGAGATATGTTATAATGGATGTTATTTGGTAACTCCTCTCTTTGAGGGCGACTGAACATCTGATTAAATTGATCTGATTAATCATCTGAAGATCTGATTAAATCAACAATGCCCTAAGAGGCAAGGACACGCCTATGCGCCACCAACCAATGAGAGAAGATTATACCTCAAAGCGAGAGAGTAGAAAAGCTGTTGGAATTGAGAAATCGAGACCTTTCCTATGAGCTGTGGACATAACTACTTACATGTGGACTGTGGTCAGTGACATGGGGAAGGACCACAGTTGTGTTTCTTTTTGTAGACTTATCATGTCATCATATCATTGTATTAATAAATGCTGTTGAAACTTGACGAGAAGCTCCTTTGATTGTATTTGCCTATTCCTTTCTTCAAGATTTAGAACCTAAGTACAGACTGCTGTTAAGCACTATAATGACCGTTGCTAAGAAAGATCGAGAGAAAGGAAAAGAGGTTAAAAGACGGAGCGCTGGACATCAGATAAATGAACAAAAGCAGACATGCGGGAGTAAGTCCTAACAGGAACACGCTATGGGCTCTGCAGTGTTTAAGGACTTTTTAGTGGATCAGAAACTGTGAACAGACTTGGGCAGTCACAGAAAACATCAATCAGAGCATCTTTCGCTTTAAATTACGTTGTTTTTGTCAGAGCTCCAGCTTTTGCTACGCCGTGGAACATAGTTTTTTTTTCTTAGCGGAAGCAATACGATCATTTTCAAGTCAATAAAATAATTTTAATTAATATTGGGTAGTCAAATTGTCAGTTTCTTTAGCATGTGGTCGTGTAATAAGATCGAAAATGTGCAGCAAGGCGGTCATTATTGGAAAAAGAACACCCTTCGAGAAGGGTTTTTCCAATAATGACCGCCTCGCAGCACATTATCCCTTACTTGGTCACATCACATTGTGTCACCATAACAGCAAAGTCTTGCAAGATGCACTCACCAAAATGTAAAGGATCAAAAGGAAGGATAAGATCAAAGATGGGTGTGGTCTAAGAAACAGGCTTCTGGAAAAGCATGGGGGTCTTTAGGGAGTGATTACTTTTGGATCCCGCCTCAACTGGCCACTTGTGGAACTGAAGCATTGGCGTTTTGGTTTTGGCGCCATTTTCCAGAATTTTAAGAGAAAATTGTGAGATCAGCCCTTCTTCCTACGACGCTGTAGACAGCTAACCACTCGAAAGTGGTCTGTGGACCAGTTAAATAGGAGAAGACCTCGGCCGAGCGTCCGTTGTAAACGTATCATATCATTGTATTAATACATCCTGTTAAATTTAGATAAGAAGTCTCTTGGATTCATTGAGCCGATTCCTACTATAGAATTTAGAACCCTACATCGGTCGGAAACTGGCAACAACAAAGCGCCCAAGCTGCCCCTCCTTAAGGGAGATTACGGCAACCTGAAGGCCAAAGAATTTAGCCATGGGAATACAGATAGAGGTAAGAGACATTTATGAACTAGGTCGAAGGTTAAATACCAAGCAAAATATTCCTTTACAATCTCCAGGTACAGTATATTGAAGTGTTGTGATGGACTGATGCTGTGTTTCCGTAGAATAAGTTGAACTTTACTACAATTTACTGCAGTACAGTGTAACGCTTGTGCACTGACTCTTACCCATACACTAGACAATAAATAGAGACCACGCCTACCATTACATGTAGAGCCCACAACAACCCTTACAGCCAACACTTAGAACACAGATTACCATATGCCTCTGGGAAAAAATCTGGAATTTAGAATCTCCATCGTCCCCAGTAATTGTAAAATGTATGCATTGGTATCTCCAGTATCTAAAATGCTTTCATTTAACAATGAAGTTGCTGCTCATAATAATTTAATTAAAATGGTTTGATTAAACCACCAACTACTTAAATGTTACTTTTTCTTACGAGCAATCTGTTTCTGCAAGCTTATCGTCGTGCCTCCTGTGAAAACAGTATTTCCCGTGAAATATTTTCCTGACACGCCACGCTGACATTAGCAATACTTTCCGAGAGAAAGGCAAAGGAATCCCTGCAGGACTTGTATCTTAATCGGACAGCTCCCCCAGTCACTCAACCCCGCTGCCCTGTGTTGTCCTTGATTCTGTTAGCGACAGCTGCTACACACACTATCTCTCACTGTGTATTCCCCTCATCTCCAGAGAGCATTGTTCTGTTCCTCCTTCCTGCAGACAGCCTTTTCATCTTTCACACCTTTGCCACACTGGCTCTGCTCTCTCTTTCCGTCCAATTTTTGTCACTGTATCTCTCTCTTTCATCTCTGACCCTTCCTCTCACATTGGGTCATTGATCTTTATGGCTCTCACCTTGCTCTCAGCTGAGCTCTCTTCTTCTGAACCCCCCTTCCATCTCTCTTCTCTCTCTTGCCTGACCTTTCTTTTCTGTGTTTTGCCTCTGCCTCGGGTCCGTTGAAGAATATCAAAAAGTCGTCATTCCTCTTTTTATCTCTGTCTGGCCTCTGTATCATTCCTATTCTCTCCGTCTGCGTGTCTCTCTGCGCTACAGATCATCCAGTTGGGCTGTCTGCCAGGTTATACTAAACCATCGCTAAGCCAGGTGGCACTCATAGATAAAGAGTGTATGAGGGTGTGTGCAAGTGTGTGTTTTAGGTTGACTTGATTGTGTTTATGTAGCATTATGTGAATGTGTTCTAGAGAAAGTACAGTGAGCTTTGATTCCCCTGCCTTTCTTTTCTTGAGGCATTTTCTGCCTTCTTCCAATCTCTCTGTTTATCAAGCAAAGATGCTCAGCGAGAGGCTGCTGAGGCACCTAGATAACCACCCAACCCATACACACGTTCCCCCATCTTCGCACTCTACCCCCCCAAGAGCCAAACCCAACAATAAACAGAAAAGCACACAAAAAACACAAACACCCGTGCCTCTTCACCTACACACCTCCTTCAGACGCCCGTTGAGCGCTCTGCTATCCTGAGAGAAGTACACACAGAGGCTTAAGATGTAAAAGGCAAGGGAGAAAGGAAGGATACATAATAACAGACTCTATCAGCAGACATCCACCCTCCCTTTGCTTGTCATTCAAACACCATCTACCAGAGAACCTAACGCTTTCACACGGAGAGACTCACATACTTTCAGCTGCCAAATTGGGTTTGCGCCTCGGTTTACGAAGTGAAGCAGATGCCAACATTTTGCAGAGTTGGCTCCCAGTCACACGGGAAAAAGCATGATGTTTCAAAAGATGCACAGTTTCGACTAATTTAAGGAGGAATATCTGCAGATTCGTTGTATCTGCATGTCTGAAGGCTTGTCAGAATATTGTGAAACAACAATTTCAACACTCGTTGCCTAAAAAAAATGTGTTTACAAAGAAACTGGACATGAAATAGTTCCTCAGCATTTCTGATGAACAAGCTGTGTCTGTGAACGTGTCTGGTTATGACAGGCACAACCATGAAAGTCTAGAAAATGTAATTCAAAACAATTTGGAAATGTCTTACAGACTTTAATCTGCCAATTATATCTCAATATGTTTGTTTTAAAATTCAATCAATATGTCAATTTAAGTATAAGAAAAATCTTCATTTAGACAAGTGAGCGACACGACATATCTCACAGTGGCAAAGTCAAATCTGGCTTGATGAAAATTTGTATTTATTTACTTTTTATGTTCTCTGGCTAAAACTGGCACTGCTGTTCGACCAGGAAAGACAAACTGTGCTGCAAAATTTGAAGCAAAGTATTGTAAGTATGGTTGTATCCTAAACTTGAATAAAAACACAAAAAAAAACACATCATACCAAAAGTTCTTCAGGGGCAGAGACAGTGTTTAGGTTTTCTGATGCAGGCAGCCATATACTCCAATGGAAGGGCACCTAAGAGGGCATTTTATCATATTATTTCCACTGAATGAAACCCCAACTTTTCTTACATTTTCTTCCTTGGCATGACATCCAAGAGGTTAATTTATCATGTTTTCTCCAATGATGGGAACCCTTTAGGGCACTTGATTATGTTTTTTCTCCACTACACTGGAAGGGAACCCTTAAAGGCCAGTTGTTAAGTTTTCTACACTGAATAAGAACATGACAGGGCATTTCATAATATTTTCTTGACACTATCATGTGTTTTCCACTGGAGGAGAACCCTATAGGGCAGTTCATCACTTTTTCTCTACTGGAAAGGCACCTTCTCCAATGGATGAAAACCCTTAAAGAGGAAACGTTAGTGTTTTTATGTATTCTCAACTGATTGAGATGCAATGTGGACACTTTATAAAGTTTTCTACAATGGTTGAGGACAGTACAGGGCACGTTTTCTCCACTTAATCATGTTTTTCTCCTAGCCTTACTATCCACCTACAAGTCTCAGTTTGAATTTGTGTCTATGTGTTTGCCTGGTAAAAGACTGTGTACTCTACATCCAGTCCCCTATGAATAAAATAAACACTATAGAAAATGAATGGTAATATGGTGATAATCACTCCAGGAAACACTGGTCTCAGGTGGTTGAGTTCAGTTTTAGTTATCGGGGGGAACTATGAAAAGTCAAACATGAAACATCACCATTAAAAGTAAAAGCAGATCATAACAACGTACATTCTTGATTACCGGGAGTTTTAATAAAACCCTCTCGTTAAAACACAAATATAAAGAAACCCATTATAATGATTATATTGTAGGTTAAGGGGGGGAAACACTTTGTTGCACACACAGGTAGAGTGTATGACAGGTACACTGATGCCACAGGCACTCTCTGTGCTTGTGTACAGGCAAAGTGTGCAAGCGCTGCACAGGGAGTCAAAGTCAGTGTGATGATGTTCTCCTTTCGTTCCATGTTCTATCCCACAGCAAGTGGAGTTTTACAAAAGCACAATCTTTGTGTGTGTGTGTGTGTGTGTGTGTGTGTGTGTGTGTGTGTGTGTGTGTGTGTGTGTGTGTGTGTGTGTGTGTGTGTGTGTGTGTGTGTGTGTGTGTGTGTGTGTGATCTTCTTTTGTGACAGCTGAAATCGACTTCCAGAATAACTCGGAAAACGAAGTGGTTTCTCCTACAATTTCAAAAACATCTGCCACAAGTTGATGTTTAATAAAATGTTTCTTATTGAAATGCATTTTGGGTTTTAAAACGTACCTTACTTTTATTTCTGTGCAAAGCCAAGTAAATATTTGCATACATTTCACATTAATGATTTAACCTAAAGATATTTCTGTTAAGTTCATTTCTGTAGACAAGATATACATCTCACTGTGTCTTTGTATACTAAAGATATATAATCTGCTGTGTGTGATATTGTTATGTATTTGCAGTTCCAGCTCCAAGCTCTTGTTATCTCATGCCTTGACTACTGCAACTCCCTCCTGGTTGGTCTACCTAGCGGCTAATTCTGAATGCTGCAACCTTAGTTCTGCCACAATACAACACTTCTTCCCTCCCTTCACGAATCCGCTTCAAAACACTGGTACTGGCCTTCTGTGCTGCGAATAGATCTGGAGCTTCTTACATCCAGAAAATGGTCAAAACATCCAACATGTACACTTCGCTCTGCATCAGGTAATTGGCTTGCTACTCCCTCACGGCCAGTGGGACCCAGTTACCCCTCAACAAAAACACTCCTGTTTGCTATCCTGGCTCGAAAATGGTGAAACAAGCTCCTCATTGATATCAGGACAGCAAAAGGTCTGACTGAAAACTCACATTGTTTTGCTTCTACCTTGGCCATTAAATTCAACAAAGGAAAATAAAGCATTTAAGAGTTTATCTAATACACCAGCACATACAAGGGACTGGATGTCTTGTTGTTCTGAGTTTGAATCTTCATGGCTTAATGCACTTATTGTAAGCTAAATGAAATGTAATGTCATGTATTCCTAAATGAGTTAGGTAAAAGTTGCCTTATTTAAGGGGCACAAAGTGACAATTAATGACAAGGCAATATCACAAACCATTTTTCCAATTCAGGAGGAAAGAATGCAAATTAATAACAGTAAATGTTAGTGCCAATATAGATCTACTGTATTTGCATACAGTAGAGGCAACAGACAATCCTTAGTTGCTCTTATGCGAAACCCATTTACTTCTGTTTATGTTTTATACATTAGTTTTTGAGATAATGTGATTCTGTTGTATCGTAATAAAGTGGAAATGTGGAAAGTATCCCAATAGTGAGTTTACTGCAGTTGCCAACAAGGACTGTAAACATTTGTTCTGTAAAGTGCCATTCAACCGAAAATTCCGTATTAGGAACAAATATCTTGTGCAATCTCTTATAAATGCTGATGTGTACGTGTGTGCACAGCAGTTAATGTGAGCCGACAGGCTAAAAACAAACTATATGAATAAAACATGGAAGTTAGTCTTTTCATCTTCGCTCTGCTTTTCTAATGCTCATTACCTTGGCTGCGGTCTCTTTTTGTGTCTGTTTTTGCCTCTGCCTCTCCCTCTCTGTCTTTTTCTTCCCCTATATCTCTTTGTTGCTCCCTCTGACTCTGCTCCTAACTTCTCTTCAGTCACTCTCGGCCCAAGGGCACAACCTTGGAACCTTGGCGAACTCTAGCACCTTCATTAGAAAGTTTTCAAAAACATAAATTCTACTTTTTATGTTCTATTGAATCTGTTTATACTATTATTTATTCAAAACATTTCTGTTTATTGTTTTATTGAGAATAAAAATGTTAATATCATCTGCGTTGAAAAAGAAAACCAATTAATTTATAACACACTCCTGTTCTCTTTTATTTCTTTTTGACCTTTCATGATTCAATTAAATGAACTAGACAGCACTGAGGTACTGTGCCAGGGTAACACAATCCTCTAAATTAGTTATATTCATGGAAAATATGAAGTTTCTAACTTGCATTTAAACATTTACTTTCTGATAGTTATCCAACGAGTTTATAAAATACCTACATCACTCCTGGATCAGCCCCTAGGTCAAATCACGGACATCTTTAAACGTGTGACTGCATCTTGCATTATTGGGATCCTATCTCAATTTAACTTATTGATTGCTGATTATAAATATAAACAACATATTTGCAGACTAATAGTGAGACACATGAATGAAACAAATGATGCGTTTAGGTAAAAGTGTCAGCCCAGTGTCCCTACAGTGATGCATCACTTTCATTAGGCTTTATGTGAGATATGAATCACAACTGAACCATGAAATAACCAAAATATCCTATAAATCCAGCTGGGGAATGCTGAATTCACATGATGATATGTGATTTGCTCTTTGCTCACCACGAGGTTTGGCGCAGGGAGCTGCCCCTCCCTATACGCAGAACACGCGTAGGGCCTCATATTGCACTGGGGGCCTCATCTTATGCGCGTGTATGCATTTTTCAGTTGATAATGTCCATTTACACAAATATACATAACATTTCAGAAGACTTGTAATACAACAAAAGAATGTGTATTAATGTAAGTAATCAACGGGGGAAGTTTCATGATCATGGTGACTTGGGGTATTTCCCCTTACTTCCTAACAGTCGGCATCATGTGAACCACACCACAGAGAATCATCGATAGAAATGTGTGTAGTTGATACATTGCTGACAGAGGGAACTGCAGTTGAATCATGTTTTTTTTTAATGGATTTTACATATATAATAATATTACAATATATTAATATAGTATTCATTTGATGGGAATTTTGTCTATGGTTTGGGGGGGGTTTCAGCTGTCATATGACTGGTTGTGCATCGAAAGGTCAGCGGTAAACAAGGTCAAAGTTTAAATAATATTAACTTTGAGTGCAGCGTTACCCGACAGTTCTCCACGTGTCATGTGTATGCAGCTTAAGAGTGAAAGGAGCAAGCGGTGTTTATACCTAGCAATTTTGAAGAGTTTTTCCTGATTATCCTAACATCATGTCAAATGATGTCTTAAGGTCTGTTTCCACATTTCCATTTCCGCACCTTTTGCTGAGCACAAGCATCTCTTTTAAATTGTTTCCAATGACATGAGTATGTATACCAGCGCATAAGGATGCCTTGTGAAGAAGCGCTGCAACCAGCATCTTTTTTTCTGAATGCTCCGCCAAATTTGTGTCGAAAATATTTCAACTTTTCAGAGAGGCGGTACTGATGTTCCTGTAAAAGTATCAGTAAGTTCTTTGCAGTGTTGATCAGCAAAAACATCCCATCAACTACCTCTGAGAGTCTAGAATCTCTTAATGAATGAAATATAAACTCACAGGCTGAAGAGTAATTTAATAACAAAAAAAATATTCTCTTGATACCTACAGCTAAGGAAAAATTAAGAAACCACTTCAGCATCATCAGTTTCTCTGGATTTACTACGTATAGGTATGTATTTGATTGTATTCTATAAACTACTGACAACACTTCTCTGTGTTGGAATTCAACAGACACTGGAATGGCTACCATACATGTAGAGATTGAGATTTAAGAAAAATGTTGCGTGGTCTCTTAATTTTTTCCGGACCTGTACTCCAAAAACTCAACCCAGAATATCTGCCAATGCAGTGTACTAATCCAACATCAGTATTTTTTTTTTTATGTATAATGTGGCTCATACTCTGTGGAGTACATTAGAAACATTTTTATGCAAGGTGACATGAGGCCAGGGATTGTTTTGGGACTAAAACTGAGTCAGCAGCCTGCTGTGACTGATTTAATGTAGCTAATACTGTTGGAGAAGCACTGAACCTTATAATGCTATTGACCCAAAAACTGTATTTGCCAATAGCCAAGTTTATCAAACCTATGCATCTGCAGTTGTGTCAAACTGATGTATTTGATTGGTTTTGAAATAAAATCACTGTCTTTTGCTCATTTCCTGGTTCAGTCTTTAGGAACTTTTTTCGGTCAAGCTTTGATAGATCTGGATTGGGTACGATCCCGCAGTTAAGCTTGCGGCCATGTCACACCAAATTGATAAAAAGAAGAGATAATGTTCATTCCCTAGAACAAAGCTCTTCACTGTAATGTCTAAACCCCCGTTATGTTCTCATTGGCTCCATCATGTGTTAAAACATCTGCTGCTACCATACTCCCCATGTAGTGCTGATGGTTTATGCATCAAAGTCTGGATTTTTGCGCCTTGGTTTTCAAGTCCTCGCTTGAACCTGAATCAGCTCTGAAGGCACAGAAACTAATACTGGCGCTGTCAGATGAAGATGTTCAACTGAAAAAAGGAATTGTTTAAGCTTGTCTGGAATTATTAAAGCAGCATGTCCTTATATTGTGTTTGCCGCCTCTGTTTCCTTTGCTGTTGTTCAGTACTTAAGGGCAAAGGGTACACAGTAAGAAGCTTAGAAAACGCATTATCATACATTTTCTGGAACGGGAATCAAGATCGCAGCATGCGTCATGACTGTTTTAAAATCTTAGTGCATTGCCCCTCTAAGCTCCTATCTGCAGGGAACCTCTGAGAAAGCCTCATCTTTGCTAAGTAGAAGAAGTATACCTTTTATAGAATTTATATTATAGCCGTGTGTGAGAGAGGGAAAGAGGGAGAGAGATAAATAATTTAGTTGAATCAATGCTCATTGGGATAGAGGCAGCAGGTTTTATGGTATCAAGGGCATGGGTTAGAAAACTCATATATATCAAAGCGAGGCCACAGAACTTAGTTGCTCCACTTTTGTTGATAACCTGCATTTGAAAGCAGCATATCAGAAACTGTTAGTTCTCCCTTCATATCACTGACATATACACACAAGAAACAGAGGGAAACTTTAGCCCTTTATTATTTCTCAATTTTTGCCTCCTCGACTCCTTGGTCCTCCGGTAGTAACCCAGAAATTGATTTCCGCGCACAATGTTGAAGGACATCTAATTTCTCTAAATGCACATCGAGGATCGAGCATTGAGGAGGCTCTCCGGAGGAGCAATAACCGAGGATACACTGATGTATCCTCTGGGCCAGTTTTTAAAAAGTAATCCAGTGGGATCACGGATTGGATCAAATCTTGGGAATGGGTTTTACAAAAAGCAAAAGAGGGATTCCAGATAAGATCAGATCATGTACTCCGATCTTACATTTGATCTGGATCAAACCTGCCCTTTGAGTTTTTCAAAACTCGGTTTGGGATCTATTTGATAAAAAAAAAACAGGATTATCCTGATCCCATCAGAAGGGTGGACTCGGTTGTGATTTTTCGAACCAAACAAAATCAGAGAGGTTTTTTTTTTTAAGTGAATGATCACAAAATCAATGTTTACTGATGATATTTCATTTCTTCATATGTTGTATGAATACAAATATTGATCAAGACAGTGACCATGGATATAAAGAAAATCTATGAAGCATGTCACAACTAATGAGATATGGTAAACAAACAAAACAAATCAAAAAAATCTCAAAGCTCTCAGCTGTCAAATAAATGTCACTGTTGCTCACAGCTCTATGATTCCACAGTATAGTAATGGCAATGACAACAAAAAAATATACTCAGTCATTCAGCAGACTAATTAAAAGTAATTTCTCATAATTGCATCTCTAATAGCATGTCCAGTGTGTCCTTCATTTGGTAAGAACCTTGGCAGCTGTTCTGGTTCTACATCAGGCTCAGGTCCATCAAAATTGTCATAACGAGGGACATTACGCCTGGTGGCAATGTTATGTAAAACAATGCAGGCAAGGATTATGTTGCATGCCACCTTGGGTTGTACTCGCAAGTAGTTTAGACACGCAAACCGTCTCTTCAGGACTCCATTTAGGCGTTCAATGGCACATCTTGTTCTGTAATGTGAGGAGTTGAAGCGTGCCTGCTCAGGTGTGTTTGCAACTGAAAAAGGGGTCATTAGCCGTGGTAGGAGTGGATATGTGCTGTCTCCCAATAGTATGCCATTTGGTCGGTGGGATTGAAGCTCTCTGTATAGTGCACTCTCTCTTAGAATGCGTGCATCATGAACAGAACCTGGCCATTTCACAACACAGTTTGTGATTATGATGTCAGCGTTGCCCACAAGTTGGATGTTGATGCTGTGCCTCCCCTTTCGGTTGACATACTCCCACTCCCTTATACAAGGTGCTTGGATATGGACATGAGTGCAACCAATAGCACCAATAGTGCTAGGCATGTTCCCCATTTGAAAAACCGTGTGCTTAGTCTGAGCTGTCTGGTCATCCTGGGGAAAGGAAACAAATTCCTTGATCAGACTGCCCAGTGCTACTGACACAGCCTTCACCACATTACTCACAGTTGATTTTCTCACTCCCATATTGTCCCCAATTACTTGGTGGAAAGTCCCACAAGCGTAAAAGCGCAGCACTGTTCCTCCACGCATAAAGCATGACTCCATTGGGTTTGGCGTTGGAGTGTTGGCCTGGCAAGATCTGCAAAGTACTTAATGTCATCTCTCCCAAAGCGAAAACGTGCATAAAGTTCTTCGGATGTGTATTGCTGAAGTGGTTTGGCGCGCTCAGCATACACCCTGTCACGGTACCTTCTCCTACGGTATCGATGAACAATACCCGCCATGTGGATGCCTCTGTATGCTAGGAGAAATAGGTGCAAAGACATGATGTGTTTAATTGGTCTCACCCATTAACCAGCAACAAGCTGAGTGGTGTAAGCCTAATTGAGCACAAGCCAAAGCAATCATGCTCAAGGCTGATAAGGTCAGTGTTGGCTACACCAAAGAGTTGGAACCAAGGACTCAAAAGGGCCTAATTTCACTGTGGCAGACATTTGTGCAATGCTGGAGGGTGTTTGGGCCAATTTTGCATTGATAGTAGGAGGTTTCAGCTCTGCAAAGGGTGGAGAAGTAACCAAGAAAGGAAAAGAGAACATTTGGGAGGACATTACCAATTATGTCAATGCCACTGGGTCTGGCCAGAAGAGGACCATCAAACAAGTAATGTTGCGATGGAAGAACCTTAGGGCCAAGGCAACAAAAGACCTTGCTGAAGACAAAAACCCCCAAACAGGTAACAAGCCATATAAGAGGGGGGAATTCATTGATATGGTCCTTGATGTAATAGGAGGAGAACAATCAGAGGCTCTGCATGGCATTGAAGGCATAGAAACATATGGAGAGCCCACAATTACAGAGGCTATGACTTCAGAAGAATGCGAGCAAAATTCTCCGACAGAGGAAATGTTTGTGCTGGACCTGACTCCAGTGATTGGGGAGGAAGATAGATCCCCAGTGGAAGTAAGGGAGACAGTCCAGGACCTTCCTTCAAGAAAACGCAAACGTTCCTCAGCTACAAACAAGGATGGTGACTGCTTTGAGTTGCTTCCGAAACGGGAAATCGAAAGAGCAGAAGTACAAATTCAACTGGGTAAATAACAAATATTGCTTACCCAACTGCAACAGACAAAGTGCATATGGAGATACAACTCCTAAAGGAAGAAATGAAAAGAGCTGGTATATGTCCTGCGAATGGTTTTTGACTATTGGATAGTATTTTTTGTTTTGTTTTGTTATTTAACATTAGAAAAAAATAAGGACTGTAAAATGTTTCTGTTTATTACACTGTTTCTGGTTCCTAAAATTAAAACAAACAATGGCTATTTGTGGCCTGCTGTTCTTTGCTAAGCCAGTATGCTACACTGTTGGTTCCATTTAAGGCTCTGGTAAGCAGATTTGGTCATCTTGAAATTTGATATTTTGATCAGTGATCCAATCCAATGTTCCTTTAAAAAACTGGCTTTTAAAAAAGATGGATCAGGTGATCCTGGATAGCAAAACATGGGATTTCCAAATCCAGATCAATTTGATCCAGATTACACTTTTTGAAAAACCGGGCCCTGGGGATTGTATTTCCGGCAACAGTAATGTTTAAAAGAGGCGTGACGCACACTGGACTTAGGGTAGGGCATCCTGGGGAGAGCGTCTGACGCAGTTCCTGCAGAGAGTCGTAGAGCTGCCGTGACTACTTAAGTAGCTCCTGGGGCACTGGTCAGGTGTCCCCAATTCCATTGATTGGCCTCCTCAGCTCCACCCCAATCCACACACATGGTACTTCTCACTTCTCTTAACTTGCATCCCTGCGTCCCTCACTTGCATCTTTTCCATGCGCATTAGTCCCTCCTACCAGGGATTCACGGAGAGATGCAAGGAAACAACACGAGGAGAGAGGAAGCAAGGAAATTAGCTTTAAGAGCAATGGGACGTCCTTTCCTCGGTGCGTCACATGAAGCGACATCCGTTTGTGATGACACCGGTACAGCTGAATCATCTCACAGCAGCCAGCTGTCCCCATTTCATTCAAACACACAATCACCCCCCCACCTGACGCCTCTGTTAGTTCACATTTGTATAATTTGTTGTAGACCCAAATACATTTAATGAAATAACAACTCATTTTCAAAAAAACATAAAAGCCATTCTTAAAATGTTAAACGGAAAAGCTGTTCCTGCAGACAGATATTAAATCCATCTCTTAATTTTAATGTGTTCATAATAATGAGGAGTTGGAGATCATGAAAAAGGTTTCTGATAAATTAATAAACAGGTTTCCACTTTACAGTTCAGATAAGATACATTAATTGAAACAAAACACAATATAAACTGAGGAGTGATTCCCTTAATTTAATGTCTTCACTCTGCTGTTAAGCTGCTCTCATGTTAAGAAGCATCACATCAGTGCATGCGCTGCAGCGTCCAATTGGTGAGCAATACACAGTAAGGGGGCGGGGCGAGTGGCTGAGGATTTCACCAGAGGATGGTCTGGTGGTTCCTCGGTTATCGGTCGTCCGGCACAGATATGCACCATGGGACGCTCCTTAAGATGGCGCACACAAATCAACTTCCGGTGCGGGAGGTGGAGCGTTACCAGTTGGATCTGGTGGGGCTCACCTCTACGCACAGCGTCGGCTCTGGGAGCTTACTTCTGGATAGGGGTTGGACTCTATTCTTCTCAGGAGTTGCCCAAGGTGTGAGGCGCCGAGCGGGTGTGGGGATACTCACAAGCCCCCGGTTGAGTGCCGCTTTGTTGGAGTTTACCCCAGAGGACGAGAGGGTTGCCTCCCTACGCCTGTGGGTCATGGGGGAAAACTCTGACTGTTGTGTGTGCTTATGCACCAAACAGAAGTTCAGAGTATTCGGCCTTCTTGGAGACCCTGAAAGAAGTCCTGTATGGGGCTCCAGAAGGGGACTCCTTAGTCTTTCTGGGAGACTTCAAAGCACACGTGGGCAATGATGGAGACACTTGGAGGGGCGTGATTGGGAGGAACGGCCCCCCTGATCTGAACCGGAGTGGTGGTTTGTTACAGGACTTCTGTGCTAGTCATGGATTGGCCATAACAAACACCATGTTCAAACATAAGGATGCTCATAAGTGTACGTGGTACCAGAGCACCCTAGGCAGAAGGTCCATGATCAATTTTGTTATCGTATCATCGGACCTGAGGCCGCATATTTTGGACACTCGGGTGAAGAGAGGGGCGGAGTTGTCAAATGATCACCATCTGGTAGTGAGTTCGGTCGAGTGGCGTGGGAAGCCTCTGGACAGACCTGGTAAGCCCAAACGTGTATTGCGGGTGAACTGGGAACGTCTGGAGGAGTCCTAAGTCCAGGAGGCCTTCAAATCACACCTCCGGCTGAGCTTTTCAGGCATCCCTGTGGAGGCTGGCGACATTGAACCAGAGTGGGCAGTGTTCAAAGCCTCCATTGCCGAAGCTGCGGCGGGGACCTGTGGCCTCAAGGTTTTAGGTGCCTCAAGGGGCGGTAACCCTCGAACCTCCTGGTGGACACCGGTGGTCAGGGAAGCCGTCCGACTGAAGAAGGAGGCCTTCCGGGATATGTTATCCCTGGGTACTCCTGACGAAGTTGCAAGGTATCAACGGGCCCGAAGGGCAGCAGCCTCAGCCGTGGCCGAGGCAAAGCAGCGGGTGTGGGAGAAGTTCGGAGAAGCCATGGAGAAGGACTTTCGGTCGGCACCAAAGTTGTTCTGGAAAACCGTCCGACACCTTAGGAGGGGGAAGCAGGGAACCATCTAAGCTGTGTACAGTTAGGATGGGATGCTGTTGACCTCAACTGATAGTGTGTTAGGGCGGTGGAAGGAACCCTTTGAGGAACTCCTGAATCCGACAACTCCGCCCTCTATGTTAGAGGCGGAGCTGTAGTATGAAGGGGGATCAACTCCAATCTCACGGGGGGAAGTCACTGATGTAGTCAAACAGCTCCACAGTGGCAAAGCCCCGGGGGTGGATGAGATCCGCCCAGAAATGCTGAAGGCTCTGGGTGTTGAGGGACTGTCATGGTTGACATGTCTCATCAACATTGCGTGGAAGTCGGAAACAGTACCGAAGGAGTGGCAGACCGGGGTGGTGGTTCCTCTTTTTAAAAAGGGGGATCAGAGGGTGTCTGCCAATTACAGAGGCATCACATTACTCAGCCTCCCCGGGAAAGTTTACTCTAAGGTGCTGGAAAGGTGGGTCCGGCCGATTGTCGAACCTCAGATTGAAGAGGAACAATGCGGTTTTCGTCCTGGTCGTGGAAAGACGGACCAGCTTTTCACTCTCGCAAGGATCCTGGAGGGGGCCTGGGAGTACGCTCATCCGGTCTACATGTGCTTTGGGGATTTGGAGAAGGCGTATGAACGGGTTCCCAGGGAGATACTGTGGGAGGTACTGCGGGAGTATGGGGTGAGGGGGTTTCTACTCAGGGCCATCCAATCTCAAAGCGAGAGCTGTGTCCGGGTCCTCGGCAGCACGTCGGACCGATTTCCGGTGAGGGTTTGGCGTCCGCCAGGGCTGCTCTTTGTCACCAATCCTGTTTGTGATATTCATGGACAGGATTTCGAGGCGTAGTCGTGGGGGAGGGGGTCTGCAGTTCGGTGGGCTAAAGATTGCACCTCTGCTTTTTGCAGATGATGTGGTCCTAATGGCTTCATCGGTCTGTGACCTTCAGCACTCACTGGATCGGTTCACGGCCGAGTGTGAAGCGGCTGAGGCTATGGTTCTCAGCAGGAAACTGATGGACTGTCCACCCCAGGTAGGGAATGAAGCCTTACCCCAAGTGAAGGAGTTCAAGTATCTCGGAGTCTTGTTCTCGAGTGAGGGAACAATGGAGCGTGAAATGGGCCGGAGAATCGGAGCAGCTGGAGCGGTACTGCAGTTGCTTTACCGTACCGTTGTGACGAAAAGAGAGCTGAGCCAGAAGGCAAAGCTCTCTGTCTACCGGCCCATCTTCGTTCCTACCCTCACCTATGGTCATGAAGGATGGGTCATGACCGAAAGAACGAGATCGCGGATACAAGCGGCTGAAATGGGATTTCTCCGCAGGGTGGCTGGCATCTCCCTTAGGGATAAGGTGAGAAGTTAGTCATCCGGGAGGGACTCGGAGTAGAACCGCTGCTCGTTCGCATTGAAAGGAGCCAGTTGAGGTGGTTTGCGCACCTAGTGAGGATGCCACCTGGGCGCCTCCCTAGGGAGGTGTTCCAGGCACATCGAGCTGGGAAGAGACCGAGGGGTAGACATAGGACCAGGTGGAGGGATTATATATCTTCGCTGGCCTGGGAGCGTCTTGGAATCCCCCAGTCAGAGCTGGTTGATGTGGCCAGGGAAGGGAACTATGCGTCAATTTAAAATCCTGACGCTAAACGTTCAGTCTCACAAGATATTTGTCTAAAATCTAAATTAGTGTTAAGTTTGTTGTTGGGTGTGGACGGTGCAAAGATGGAAAACGAGCCATTGACCCTGCGCTTTACCGGTGTGTGGTCAGGATCAAGGCAGATGATTTATGTTAACTATAACTCAACTTATTAAGTGTAAAGATATAAAGTTATTTAAAAGATTAGAAAAAGGTTAACCTGTCCAAAATGTTTATTATGCTGTTTTTTTACAGCAATGCTGAACATGATATTATTCTTAAAATTCACCTTAAATATAGTAAAAGATCAACGTATTACATTGGATAGGGTATGAAGAAGCCAATGGAATTTGGATAATGGATATTTATTTCTACAACTTCTCAGTAAGTTTGCAAGTCCACTGTTAATATGTGAAATGTGGAATCTATAATTACAAATCCAAATAGAAAAACATAAAAAATGTGTTTGCTTGAGGACTGAACTTGCCTTATTCTAAATTTGATTTTGCAGATGGAACTGTGTCTTAGCATCAGCCTAGGAGAAAATCCAGCTGCGTGCTGGGCTGTGTTGAGGAAAGAGTCCTCTCTGAAGTGACATGAACAAAGAAACATGATGGCATATGGTTGTTGTGGGCCCCAAGAAAGAAACTGTATCCAGTGTTGGCTCGTGCTTTTCTTCAGGAAAGGCAAACAAATGCAACTTTCCTACAATCCAAAAACATACTTTCTGGGAGAGATAATAAACACAATCCAAAAACTTAAGAGTTGGCCTCAGAAAACAGCAAACCCATTTCTCAGTCATAATCACATAATGTGCCAATGGATGGGCATGGGCCTGAAGCAGACTACCCTATATATATATATATATATATATATATATATATATATATATATATATATATATAGATGCCACAATGTGATATTTTGGTTGTTTCAACTCATACAATTAAAATATGTATAGAGTAATAAATGAACATTAATAACTGGTTATTGTTTAAACAATGACAAACCAAAGCCAGGTTTTACTAAACAAGAATTTGTTGGCTGAATCCTAACAGAAGCTTATTAAACTTTCCTATTGTTGCACTTGCCTTTGACAGTATGGATTATATTATTCTATAGGATAGACTTCAGCGCTCAATCCACATGGATCGACCAGCTCTCAGACAGCTTTATTAATTTCTTTCAGGGTGACTTAATTGATAATGTTGTTTCATCGTTTGCTACGACATTTTTGGTTCCACAAGGCTTAATCCTGGGTCCCATCATATTTGGTATATCTAAGGGGTAATTGGTGAGTGAAACCCGGCTTTATTATTTAATAAAATCAGAACTTAACAATCTCAATACTCTACATGAATGCAAATGAATCATAGAAGAGCAGGAAACAACATGTAAGTTAGCTAATGGTTAGCAGAGCCAAGCAAAATGGAGACACAGGCACAACATGTTTTATTCTATAACTGTCTTTTCCTCTAGAAGTGAAGACGTTGTGTTTGAGTCTCCTCCAAGCAAGGTGGTTATACCCAAACCTAAGATGTCGATCCAGAAAAAACAAGATGGAAGAGCATTTAAAATATCATTAAAATGATTTGAAACCCCCCAAATGCTCCAGTAGATTGCAATTCATAATAAACGAGTGACATTGCCATCTGATTGGTCCATTTTGTGTTTTGATATTTGCCCTTTAATTGCCTGTTACTGAGTTAATGAATTTGATGTATGCCTTTTTAGATGAGTGATAGTTTTTACTTATTTGCATATGATTCATGTTCTCTTTATTCCTGCAGCAAAGAGAGTCAAATGTTCTAAATCAACCCAGCGCAGGAACCTCAAACACCTGTTATCGAGGAAATAGAGCACTTTATTTCTCCCGTGTTA
This sequence comes from Eleginops maclovinus, assembly GCF_036324505.1. Taxonomy (NCBI): domain Eukaryota; kingdom Metazoa; phylum Chordata; class Actinopteri; order Perciformes; family Eleginopidae; genus Eleginops; species Eleginops maclovinus. The sequence continues at coordinate 31,597,907 of NC_086352.1, read as the reverse complement.
TTATCCAAAGTTAATGAACGCTTTTGAATAATGTAGTTCATCTACTATAACTAGTTTTTTTTTTGCAGCACATACTGAATAAAAGCATTTGCCAAGTCAACAATAGTGTTGCTTGCGAGAATTAATACCAGGCAGGAAGTTGCCCTGCTTTTCAGAGTGCGCGTGATATTTACCTAACGTCAGCAGCGCCATTAAACAGTTATTAGTTGATTATAAACTCAGTCCTTACTTGATTTTAAGGGAGTAGACTTACATCATAGTTCACTAACAGGCGGGCCCGGACCTATAATCAAAGTGTTTCCATTTTAACCGGCGCCAACAGGGGGCGAAAGAGACGAGTGAGCGATACAGGGAGATAAGCACAAGAATAAGAGACAAGTTAGTGGGAGAGAGAGAAGAGTGAGGGGAGAGACGAGTTAGCGGGAGAGAGAACATGGAGAGAAGAGTGAGGGGAGAGACGAGTTAGCGGGAGAGAGGAGACGGAGAGAAAAGTGAGGGGAGAGAGAGTTATCGGAAGAGAGAAGATGGAGAGAAGAGTGAGGGGAGAGACGAGTTAGCGGCAGACAGAGGGAGAAGGCGGAAAGAAGAGTGAGGGGAGAGAGGAGTTAGTGGGAGAGAGAAGACGGAGAGAAGAGTGAGGGGAGAGAGAGTTATCGGGAGAGAGAAGACTGAGAGAAGAGTGAGGGGAGAGACGAGTTATCGGGAGAGAGAAGAGTGAGGGGAGAGAGAGTTAGCGGGAGACAGAGAGATAAGGCGGTGAGAGGAACACCAATGAGCACCTTCGCATGTGTATGAGAATGGCCCTGACTCCATTTCAGCCCCGATTTAAAATCGTGGCCGGACAGGCTAGAGCTCATTTATCTCACTGAACAAAAGACAGTCAGTGAGGGAGTGCAATATAAGAGGGAAAGAAAGTCAAACCTTAAAACTATTCAATTGTTATGATGTGTTCGGACTGATATGTTCTATAATTGGCTGAAACTGTTAAGTCAAGATGTGAAGCAGTTAACAAAGAGAAAGGGAAACTCAAGCTGCTGCTGCTGCTGCTGCTGCTGCTGCTGCTGCTGCTGCTGCTGCTGCTGCTGCTGCTGCTGCTGCTGCTGCTGCTCTTTATTTATTTTTTCTAAAATTAAGCTCTTTTAAGATGCACACATTTTCAAAAGCTATTTTATATATTTTCTCTATTTTATTTTAAATGCAGCCTGAGTGGAACACTAAAAATATCTACAGTATTATACTGTATACCTGTGTAGTTCAAGTGGGAATAATTATTGTTGTTTTTGAATTGTACTTTGTTTATTTGATGAGGCATTCAGTTGTTGATCACATGCAGACGTTGATACAGCTACTAGGTCACAGCTAATGTATATCACACTCATTCATAACGCCAGATAGACATGTTGGTAACACTTTACTTGAATGGGTGTTCATAAGACTGACATAACATTGTCATAACCATGACATGACACCTGTCATAAACATTAATGAATACTTATGACAGTTGTCGTTAAGTGTCATTCGGTAAGTTATCTCACTTTTGATGCAAAGGCAAGACAACAAAACCTGTCATAAACATGTCATAGCAGACCTAACTGTCAAACTTAAGAAAAACGTTTAGCTTGATATCTTAGCGCGACATTAAACCGTCATATATGGATGTCTGCTATGACATGTTTATGACTATCTTATGAACACACATTCAAGTAAAGTGTTACCGACATTTTGATGTTTCCGGAGGACATTTTATCTAACTGGACTTTGTTGAATTTTAGTTGAAGGCCCTTGCTCTCCACTGTAGCTTTACTGCTATCAGAAATTGGATGTCATTGATGTTTTTACAGTTGAATATGGAAAATAATGAAATGATATTCATTGACCCAGTCTATGTTTTGAAGAAAAATGAGTTTGTTCCTCTAGCATTAGCATGCTTTGCCAGAAATAATATTGGGGTACTTGGTCAGACTATACCCAATAGGCTAAGGGGTGAGACATTGTATGTGTAAATGTACCTGGCAATAAACTTGATTCAGATTCAGATTTTTAAGGAGTTGACCTATCACAATTGAGCCGGCCAGCTAACCAGTGAGAGCAGACTGGACTCTTGTTTCTCTCGTTTTCTCGCAAATTTCAGACCAATTTTTGACCATTAAATAAAATAAAAAAAACGTCCATCTTGTTTTTTGTACCACTAAGTAAGATGCCAAAATCACTTTAGCTTTGCTTAAGAGCAGTGCACAGCAAATCATACATGCTTTTATCCCTTACTGCCTGGATTACTGTAATCTCCAATGCTCAGTTTCAATGGGTTCAGAACAATGGGTTTTTACAACCATTAAACCAAGAGAGGATATCACCCCAATTCTACTACACTTACATTGGCTTCCTGTAAGCTTCAGAACTCAGTTCAAAATCCTCCTGATTAAATTGAAAGTCATCCAGCGTATGGCACGCATTTCCTGAAGTTATAATTTAACACACTCAAACTATCTATTCCAACGTCCAGGATTAAAACGTACCCCGCCTTTGTTTCATCTCTATCACTTCTTAAGTGCCTAAAACTCACTGTCAGGTATCATTTGAATACATTTTTTAAAACCAACTGACATAGACTAACATGTTATAAGATTCTGTCTTGCAATTATTTTTGATTATGTTTACATCGTGTTTGTTATAAAGCTTTGATTGTTGAGTTTTGTTTGTGTTTTCATGCTGTGTACTGTTATGCGTTTTTATTTTTAACAGGGAAGCACTTTGGAACTGCTGTTTTTATATATATATACAAACAATATATGTATTTAAATTGTGGGTCAAGAATAATTTAGTTGGATAATCATTACCTGCTTGAAAAAAATACCAAAAAATGAAGTAGTTGCAGCAAAGAAGCCATTAATTGAATTACCACGAGGAAACAGAAAAAAGTCAAATTTTTACAAGCTGTCCAATCAATTAGACAGCAGTGCAGGTCTGTATGCATATGAAGACTAATAAGTGACTGTTCTCAAGAAAAACGTTCCCTTTTTCTGCTCATCAATGTAACAACTTGTGTCTACTCTAATTGGACTGAGGCTAGGCCCATGTGTTACCAAATGCTTAATTTCTACCAACCACATCTACCGGCATCTGCAACAGCAATCAGAAGCTATCGACTGTTGGTCAGACAACAATAAACCCCTAGGAGCAAAGGGCCATATTTTTGGGGTTTTGGTGAAGCCAGAACAAGAGTTCTGTTCCTTGTGCCAGTCAGTGTTTCACAGTCCGATCAGCCACTCGTGATGCGAGTATGGAGTTGAAAGGCTGATGTTTACGGCATAATTATTTCACAAGCATCCAGTTTACAAGCTCAAATCTGCAGAGATGCCATTCAGAGGTCCGCAAATTGTACACAGCCGCATCCCAAGATCCTTTACATAATCCCAAACAGAATCAATGATGTTGATAATCAAGATGTAAGTAAACATACAAATGAATACTGAATTAATACATGTAAGTAAGTTAATGGTAATCGGAATGCATTTAGCACTTTCAGTCTTTGCAACCCCCTCTCACATGTCAGCATTAACCCATTCACACACATTGTTTTAGAGGCAGAGGCAATCTGCTCACAAACACTAACACACCCTCACACACTTTTTACCACTGCTGAGTCACTGAAATCTATAAAGAGGACATACATTACAATGCTAATTTTCATGTTCATATTTGTAATTTCTGCCTCTACTGGGACATGTCTCCATGCTTTAATGTTCACAAAGCTCTTTATTTTTCTCATACTCTCTGTGCTGCAGCACGTCTTTTCACCCTCTGTCTAAAACCAGAGCCCAGTCTGCTCTGATTGGATAGCTGGCCGGCTCTGTTGTGATTGGCCAACCGCTTAGATATGTCCCGCTGTTGTTGTGTTGGAGCGCCAGCCAATAGAAGTGCAAGTGATAGATGGTGATGTCATTATGTTACGGGAGAAAACAAAGGAATCCAATGGAGGAAGGGGGGAGTGTGTGGGAGAGAAACTCTCCTGGAAAGACAGGTAAGGGGACACCTTAAAGTAAACTATAAAACACTGGGAAAGTATTAACACTGTGCTTTTCAAAATTGAGCCAATGCAGGGGTTTTCATAAACAAAAGAAATAACCAGAAAAATCATAAATGTCCAAAATAAAGAAAGACATTTTAAATCAGAGAACGCCAATGTTGTTAATGAACAAAATCAGCCTTGCTGCAAATGGAAATGTGTTCAGCTTTTTTCTCTGAACTAGTTCTGTTTCATTGCTGTGCATGTGTAAATGGAGAATACAAAGCAGGGATCATTTGAAATAATGAGACAGTCTAATGTATGGTAAGCCGAGCAGGAGGCTCATTTCAAGAATATTTGAGAAGGGATCAGTGCGAGAGCCGTCTCTCAGATTGATAATCGCTCCAAATTAAAACCGATATGCATGAGCCTGTTGCGCATACGGACACCGACAGTGAGACTGACACCTGTCTTTAAATAATGCGGGAGACAGAAATACAGAAATAAAGAAGAGACAGACAGCGGCACAGTGGGAAATTAACCTTTTTTGCAGATGTAAGAAAATGTAGACTTATCCTAATTTCCAGCGTTGTTTTTGCTTGTCTGAGTCTCTCACTGGATGTCAAAACCCCATTTCAATTAAGATGTCTGTAATTTCATTCATTATTTCCTTTTTGTTTGTTCTTCACCTAAATGCTTCTATTTCTGCTTTCACATATGACAGTGGGGTTGTAATTGGGTGGGAAAAAATTGGGTTATTGTTCTATTTCATCTTCCGTCTAAGTTTAACAGACTTTTTCTGATAGGACAGATGCATGTGCTGGCCAAGAGACATTACACTCTCATGTGTTCATTGGGAAACAATTCCGTGTGTTTCAGTATCAGCAGCTCTTCAGTGCAATGTCACGCCATTGCTGCTCTTTGGGTGATAACAGATTCATGTTGGCGTGTGGCAGTCGTGGCACCGGAGACCGGCACCGAGTCCAGACATCCTGGCCGGGACGCCAAGTCTGGATTTCTAGAAGGATCAGTAAGGCTCAGATACAAGGGAAAGAGATGGATAGGATCAAGGGAGGCAGGATAGTGTGAGCCTTTGACTGTTCAAATTTGGATGTGTTTTAATCGAGAGTGAAATGTAGAAAAATCTCTGGAACACACTGTCTTTGAATGCAACGTAATGAAAACTATAATTAAACTATTATTATAAAAAATACATTTTAACATTTTCAGTGCGTAAGATGGGAAAAAAATGGTGTGTGTGTGTGTGCGTGTGTGTGTGTGTGTGTGTGTGTGTGTGTGTGTGTGCGTGTGTTTGTGTGTGTGTGCGTGTGTGTGTGTGTGTGCGTGTGTGTGTGTGAGCCCACTTATATCTTTACTTCAAAAGTGTTCATAGAAAAAATGGACAGTGCAGACAAAATAAAAAATTCCAATAATAGAGTAGAAGAGTAACGTAAAATAAAGAAAAATCAAATCAGTAAAGAACCATGGAACAATTATAATTAGCAGAATAAAATAAAAAGTGAACATGTAACAGTGGTGCTGCACCATTTTTAGAAGTAATGAAGTGAAAGTAATGACATAAGGAAATACTATTTATATTGCACAACAATGTTCTAACCCTTCAGGACCGATAAGGAAATGTAACAGGAACACGAAAGCTCTCAAAGTTTAAGCAGAGTGCCGAACTCCCCTGTCCGCTCTAGTGGAGCTGCTCAGCGGGCAGTAATAGAAGACTATGATTTTACTAAACAGTTCTTACATGTGCAGCTGGGCGCTGCCAAATAAGTTCTTTGTCAGCCCTCTGTACTCAGTTTAAAAACGTATTTTCTGAAACATGGTGGGGTACACATTCACTTTTGGTTAACTGTGACCCATGCTGCTTCTCATTCCAGAAGTATTTTATGGTGAATAGTGCAGTCTGGCTTGACAGCAGGATTTGAATGTGCATTACTTTTGTTGAAAAACCATCCTCAGTTAATCAACTGCTACATGATGAAATATAACTTACATTTTAATAATATGCCAAATTGAATTTGTACTTTAAAGTCCAATGTGTAGTCCAATGAGCTTCCTACTGCAAAGAAATAATGGGAAACATATCTCTGTGTATGTTAGGTCTTTACCGTCATGACCTATTGAAGAAAGAGCTACCTCTAACTAACAGCAAGGCAAAAAATATGCACAATTCTACTGATCTTGCTACCTGATATTCTTTCAGTTTGGCGTTGGCCTATAGTTTTCTTTACCCGCCTATGTGTCTACTTTACTGTTGGGCTAACCTGGGGCGGTGAGGTCACCATAGCAACTTGAATTCCAACAATACAAGTCCTGGAGCAGAAGGTCACAGAGAAGTTATTGAGGACAAGGTCAAATGTGTCAATAGGTTTGAATGTTCCTGGTATAAGACCCCCTTGAAATTGAGCTAGTTTAACTGCTAAACTGAAGCTCGGCCCTGGCTCGCTGACCGTGCTACTCAACTTTTAGGGGCGGCTCTGGCTAAGGAGGTAGATGGCTGACCTACAACCCAAAGGTCGGTGGTTGGATCTCCAGCCCCTTCATTCAACATGTCAATTTATGGGTCACTTAAAGATCTCCTATTATGCTCTTTTATGGCATACAGTATATTATAGGTCTCAAATATATAAGAAAAACATGTGTCTGACGTGTTTTGCTCAAAATACCAAACAGGTCATTGATTTTAGCATGTCCGCTATCCCGCTGTTTCAGCCCCGTTTTCGAAAGTGGTGATTCTGCAGACATCCTGCTGAACACACACACACAGAGGTGCTGCAGAGGGGATTCAGACCGCGACTGCATATGGGGGCGGGATGTTGCCAGGAGTTCAATGTAAAGCCAGCCCACATTTCGGTTATGACGCCATATCGGCAGCAAATCTGGATCAGCTCGTTTGTACCCCCGTTTTTCGAGATGTGGGTAAGGAGGAAAAGAGAGAGGGTTGTATTTTCAGCCACTTTGTGAGTCTCCTTACACACCGGGGACACATATTTATATATAAAAGACAGCAAAATGTGCATTTTGCATAAAAGGGGACCTTTAACCCCAAATTTCTCCTGATGCCATGACGAACGGTGTGTGTGAATGTTAGTCTCCCTGAGCAGGGGACACCTTTTATGGCAGCATCAGTCTCAGTATGAATGCGTGAACGCTGACATGTAAAATGCTTTGAGGCATCTATAAATGCCATCCATTTTCCATTCTTGGGTGGTTGAGCACAAAGAGTTGCGTGTGGTTTTCTCATTCCTCCACTTTCTACCCTCTGTCTGAAACCAGAGCCCAGTCTGCTCTGATTGGTTAGCTGGCAGGCTCTGGTGTGATTGGTCAACCGCAAAAGAGGTGCAGCGCTACAAAGTGATGTCATTATATTATAGAAGTAAACAATGGAGTTCAATCGTGCATTTCAGGCAGGGGGAGAGCTTGTGAAGAAAACCTTATGATTTTGGCCTTAGCAGACCAGGAAAGGGAAACCTTATAAAAATGTAAATGTAAACTATATGTTTTGCTGCAATACTGTTGTTATAATAAACATTTTCTCCCTCAGAAATTTCCCTAGACTTTGCTAAGCCCCGTCAAGTTGAGGAACATAATACTAAAAATGGATCCTTCACTGTAACAAACAAATCCAAAAACAAATGACAACAAATTCCATTTCTTCACAACCCCACAGTTCCAAGCCTGTGGCGGAGTAGTCAGCCTTGTTGAAATATCACACTGATATTTGACAAAGTCGCAGACACAGAAACACATCGCTGTGCGCTGTGTGACTGTCATTAATATTCAGTGGAGAGACTCCCCTCTAACTCTACCTGCTACCCACCCTCCAAAGTAAAACACAATTTTTCCCTGTAACACTCAATTGCATCCTAGTACCCTTTGGGGTATACGTTGACCCAGCCTGGACCATTTAGGTGAAATCTCTCAGCCTCTCCGTCCCACACACATACACTGTGTGCAAACACACACTGGGGACCTCTGATATATTTTTTCACGAAGGAGTGAGCTATTTGCCAAGCCTGCAGGTGTGTGGTATAGTGTGTGTGTTTGTCTGCACAATTCGTGCATTATTCATTAATCTCTTTGTTTTTTACAGATCCTCCCTTCAGACCACCAGTCCACCTTCATTAAGATAAAACTGAGATGCATGCACACACACACACACACACACACACACACACACACACACACACACACACACACACACACACACACACACACACACACACACACACACACACACACACACACACACACCTCAGCAGGTATACATCTAAATCCGGGTTTCATTAGACATTTCCTAATAGCTGTGGTAAAGGCAAAGTAATTAATTGCCTCCGGTGCTAGCACTGTATGCCTGAGGGAGGTTTGTGTTCTGCCTGCATGCCATTCACTTCACTATCAGGTACATACATAGGAAGGTGTTTATTACTGATAAAGCAGCAGCGTTCCAAGTCACAACCTCGTACGCAGTTCCCTCTGGTGCGCTGCAGGTTAATAATGAAGTTTTGAGCTACTTTAATTTAGAGCTTCACACTAACACGGGATGCATGCGACAACAACATTTTATGCAAGTCAGGTATAATATGAGTCAGTTGCAGTACACAAGTAGGAGGCCATTCAAAGCAGACGCGGACCATTAATAGTAAATTAGGTTACAAGTCAATATCCCATGCTTTCATCCATCATTTTGCATTAGTGTATACATGCATGGCACTTATTGGAAATGGGTTCACTTTATAATCATCAAGTGTGGATAGTTGTCCTGCACCCTGAGCCTTACAGGTTCCAGCGCATTAACAATGAAACAATTATATTTATAAGTCATAAGTAGCGCTGAAATGTAACAATTCACTAAGGCTCCTGGGAAATGAATACATCTGTGGCAGATGGTTCCCCTCCACTTCCTGTGTGCTGTGGCGAACAGACCTGCCCAAGTTCCAATTTGGAGCTGGTTCACCTGAATGAGCATCAAACTACACAGCTGATGTTTTGATATGACGCATTTCCAAATGGTCACAATGTGCTATCTCGAATCAAATAAAAACATATCAATCAATCTGTTTCCCATTGTCTAACCCTAACCCTAGATTTAAAGGTCCCCTATTATGCAAAATTCACTCTTTGATGACTTTTAGACATAAATATGTGTCCCCGGTGTGTAAGGAGACTCACAAAGTGTCTGAAAATACAACCCTCTCTATTTTCCTCCTTACCCACATCTTTCAAAACGGGGGTACAAACGAGCTGATCCAGATTTGCTGCCGATATGAGGTCATAACTGAAATGTGAGCTGGCTTTACACTGAACTCCTGGCAACCTCCCCCCCACGTGACACGTCCCAACCTATAGTCCCATGCAGTCACGAGCTGAATCCCCTCTGCAGCTCCTCTGTGTTTCTGTGTGTGTTCCGCTCTGCATTGTGCAGCTCTCCATAGCGAATCTGTTTCTGCAGCCCTCTTAACCAATAGTAAACAGGCTTACTGAGTTACTATTCTACCTGCACAGTTATTTCTCTGGTGTTGGAATGTCTCGTGATGTTTGTGATTTCTTAGAAAGAAAACACCACATCATTTCGGGTTAAAATGTGTTGTAACTGTGTTACTGAGAATTGTAACCGGTATTATATTACCCACATTTCAGAAGTAATGCGTTATATTACTGCGTTACAGCAAAAAGTAATACATTACTGTAACTCAGTTACTTATGTAAGGCGTAGCACCCAACACTGTATAGAATACATTTAATGTCACTGTTCTAGTGGTAAACACTGAGAAGTGTTTTAGAAATAATGCTTGATGTGGTTTGGAACATGATATGGGATTTAATTACAGCAGAATTTAGTTGAGTATCTCCGTTAGAAACTTTTCTCTTGCTATATGCTCTCCAAAGGGGCGTGGCCAGCTTCAGGTCAGCTCCAATTTAAAGCGACAGTCACAGAATCAGCACTTCAGGAACAGGGCTGAAATAGAGGGGGTGAGGCATGCTGTAATGGTGATCTGTTTGGTATTTTGAGCAAAACACTTCACAGACATGTTTTGTATGGATATTGCCCTACAATATATTGTTCAAATATAGCATCATAGGAGACCTTTAAAATCAGTTCTGTGCTCCATTGAGGTTCTAATGCTGTGCCTCTTCTTGCTTTATCTGGAGGGTCAATCCACCACGGAAACAATGAAACAAGACACTAATAAAGCAGCTGTACAGAATTGTTGCCTCTTCCTCTGCATAGTCTGCAGCCTCTTGCCCTCCCATCTCTTGGTCTGCATTTGTGTATGTCTGTCTGATTACAGGAGTGGAGACAGGTGTGAGGAAGCCAGGCTGCCAGGTGTCCACCATTCAATCTTCTCTGCTATAAAACTGTGGTCCTGACTCCTCCACTTTGCCAGATCGTGGACTCTGTAACCTCAGTCAGTTACGTCTATTGAAAGTTGTCCCTGTAATCCAATTCCCCTCCCATGCAGTTTCCAGCCAACCTTACTCCTACTTCCTGTCTCAAGACCAGGATCCTGTCCCTGCCCCTCTTGGTTCTTTCCCTATGCCGTCCCAGATTTCATCATCCTGGTCAGACCGCCATCCCCCGTTCCATCAAAACTCTCTGGCTTTCCTGGCCCTGACCCCCCTGCCTGCGGCTCCAGTAGTATTCATTACACTTTATTTTTATTCTTAAAACTCCTGCCTCCTGTCTCTAGTCAGCTGCTGGATTTTTAGCTTTATTAAATTGTGTCATTTAAATGATAGACCTGCATAACCTTAAACTGAGAGGCAGCTGTATATTGGTATAATATTGCACTGTTTTAAATCTATTTCTGACATCCTAGGAATATCTGTTAGTCCTTGCCACTCACACTGAAGCTTATTTTGATGACTCCCGTATGACTACCCTCTTTCGATGTCATACTTTCCCGTTCACCAGAACTCCTCTTATGAACTCCCCCTCCTAGGACACGATTTCTGATCTACTAAAGGAGAAACAAAATATTCACCTTGCCTCCCTTCATTTTCTACTGTTTCATGCTCCTACTAAACTCGTTCTACCCACTGCAGGTAATCATTACTATTAGTTTCTGAAATCTTGCTTTTCAGGATATTTTGCTTGTAGTTAATATTGTTATTAATGTACTGCACAACCTATTTATCGCTCAAATAGCAATAATGGTAATACATACATGCATTTAAATCACTGATTCGTCCTACGATAAAATATATGTGTATCTCAATGGATTCCTCCGAGGGTAGGCCCATCTTTGCCACATAGTCTGTGGCTGTTGTCCTATGTAGAATAAATTAATTCTGCATTCTTTCGATGAAATGTTGCAAAGGGAGCCATTTTTAAAAGTCATGTATGAATGAAAATATTTATACTTGCACAAATAAATTAAACTCGGTATCCTTTATGTCTGCAGTAGATTTTAGTTTGTGAGTATATTATTTAAGTCTCCATACTGACTTCAAAGTTGTACTGTTTACAGCTGAGACATCTTTTTTTCAGGAAAAATCCTTCTTACTTAAAGTTTGAATGTCTTCAATCCAAATTTGTTGGGAATCCAACAATAGTGACAGCAAGAGGTCTTAGGGGCCGTGTTTTCAACGTCTTACGAAAGACCTGTCTGTACAATGGTATTAAAACTAGGTAGTGAATGACATGCTTCCAGAGGAATTATCATAGCTAATCAACTGTTTCCGTCTAACACAAATCTTACATGCTCTCAACCATTTTTTTTTTATTTTTCTCCAAAAGCATAATGATTCAAATACAAGATTTATGCGCGAATCCCAGTCCACAAGAATAAAAAAAAATATGTACTCAGCTAACCGGAGTATAATGAAACAGCTGTCTCAAATAGTCTTGTGTATTTTCATTAAATAATCCATTCATGCATTCTCGAGAATGTTAAGGACAGTTTAACATTGAATAGAAAATTACATGCAATTGAATTGAAATCTGAACTTTAATCTGATCTTTGAGTTTTTCAGCTGCCGAGACTGCACTTCATATGTTCGAGTGCACATCTTTTCTTACAAAGAAACAGATTCCTACTAGAAATTAAGCCAGGTGTTGATTGTCTTCCAATTTCCAATTTGTTGGGAATCCAACAATAGTGCACAAAGCAAAGATGGTCTGTAGGAGACGCACCAGGCTAAGTTTCTCAACGTCATTATTTTTCGCTCATCAGTCTGAGCAACGAAATAGTATAAAGAGCAGGAATTTCTGGGTGCGGTTGGCAAAATGAGAATGGATGAATCAAACAAACACTGGACTTCACCCATGAGCCCACTGATAATGTTTCTTGAGTAACACTATTGAACACAAACAATAATAAACTCCTTGTTGATTCATTGATTGTAATTGAATAATGGCAGTTCCCTCAAAGATACAGTATATTTTTCAAGACTGTCACCTCTTTGTAAAACAGATGCTGACATATTCTATGCTGATCAGACTCATTTGAATTCAAGAAACAGAAAAGGAGTGAAGCCAAGGGTTATCTGACATCTGCAGTGTCTGATCTTTAAACAAACGCAGATCAACAGATCAGCCAGATGAAACAAATGTGGAAAAAATTCAGTCACTTTGTTTGTGTGTTTGTGTGTGCGCGTTCATTTTAGTTTCCACTTATCTTGCTTACGTGCAAACCAACTCTAAGCGCGTTCTGCTGAATCCCCATTTTCCTTTAATCTTCGCTTGCAGTTTATGCTGAGATGAAGCATAATGCACATCAATCAGAGGCACACACACACCAATGCGTATATCAAAGATAAAATTAATGATATCAAACAGCGTTATAAATATGTAGATTACATTCCCACCCGTTGCAGTCGCACGCCATGTTTGGAATCACAACAAAACTCATCCTAACACCAACACAAGCTCTGAGACAAAAATCATTCCCAGCTTCAACCAAAGCACTCTTTCTTAAAGGGGCCATATTAAACTTTTGGGGTTTTTCCGCTTCTGTGCACGAAACTTATTCAATGACATCACTATTTCACACTCGCGCCTATATTGGCTAGCTCTTAAACACATTGTACGTGATAGGCTAAGGGTCCGGACATCTCTAAGTGGTAGACCAATCACAACAGATCCGGCCTGTTAACCAATCGAGAGCAGACTGGGCTCCGGTTTCGATGGTGAAAAGAGGTGCTGTAGCACAGGCAGTACGAGAAACATAAAGAGCTTTTTGAACAATAAAGCATGGAAAAATGTCCAAGTAGAGAAATACAAATATGAATCTGAAAATTAGCATAACAGGACCCCTTGAAGTCCAGAATAGTCTTATGGAAGATAAGAAATGTCTTATCTTTTATTTATTTTTTCAACCAGGCTAGCGCTTGTAAAACATCCTCTTTTTTTTTTATTACTATTTCCGAAATATCAATGTTCTCTTGGTAAAAGCTGGGTAAAAAACTGTATTCCTGTCAATTATTCCCGCAATATTATAGACTTGCCAGATTCATTTAAGAGCCCCTCTGTATTGCTGTGAATACAAAAGACACTAGCTTAGAAATTAGAGTCATCAAACAAAACCTTGAAGATGTGCCGAGGTGCATTGTAAAGCGATGCCGGAGCCGTTTCACTGAAGTGGATTTATAAAGTCTCACTTACACTTTCTCTTCCTCTCAAGATTCAAGATTCAAGATTCAAGAAGCTTTATTTATCCCGAGGGAAATTGAGGTGTACAAACACATGCACACACACATTATATGCTTGCCTCTTACAAGGACAGAGCTTAATGTGGCCTCCAATGTAAAATCCCAGGGAGCTCTTACCTAAAAATGGGCTTCATAATTTACGTTTGGTGACGTTTTAAGCTGCGCTGGGTCCAAAAACATTTGGTAGGGGAACAGGGCTCATAAAAATCCACCAGCTTTGACACAACAAAGGATATTAAAACAGTTATTGCACGATGTCCTGGGTGTTGTATTCTTTCATATTTAAGGTCATCCTTGAGAAAATACAAGACTGCTTATGTGTGAATATTGCAAGATGCTTTAAAATGAGGATAAAACCCAGAGTATGTAACCAAAGAAAGAGACTAAATGCAGGGGGAAGAGATAGAGAATAAGATTTGTATGGACATGGTACTGTGAATTTATTGGTGTGCAATTTGCAGAGATATCTGTCGTTTACCCTGCATCTTCTGCCCAAAAAATCTTAGATAACAAATCATAGGAAGTCGCGAAAGCACTCTTTCGGCTGCAATTCTGAGTCATCTGACTGCTTCTGACGGATGCGATGAGTTTCAATATTAATCAGTTCAGCTGTCTGCAGACTTCATAAAGCTTAATGCGCATTAACTTGACTCAAGTGAACTTTTTATGCTTCAAACTACTTCAGTTTGTATATTGGGTGTGCCGAACACTGCCAAAACATGGACGCCCTTCACCAAATAGTGTGCTTGAACACATCCTTTGCAGACAAACTAAAACTGCTGCTCGTCTCTGTGCTGCACATTTTAGGATATGGCGATACATATTCATGCATGTATTAAATAAATAAACAAACAAACAGAGTAGCTCTTTATACATGCAAAACAACCTGTTTATATGTCTTCAGCTAGTCTACAAAGGGATGTTAGTAAGTATTTAAATATTCACATTGATGTTTTAAATAGCATCAATGCAGGACTAATACTGCATTTTGCCTAATATTGGCAGAATATGAAGGATGGGAATATCTTCTGCTTTCCCAAACTGGGAATTGTTGATCTATATTTCCAAGATGGTTTCACACATTCCTAGCTTTGTAGCATAAATTAAATGTAACTAGCGTTGGATCTTTGGTGATAGCAGGCGTAATGTGTTGCTCCTTTTGGAAGTAATTCCACTTAATGAATGTTTCAGGGATTCAAAGCTGCATTTTTGGATGGTTTTTTCCCCTTGTTTGGTCATTTTTGCCATAAAGGCATTTCAAGTGTTTTTTATTGTTGCAACCTTAACACAACAGGGGTTAATAATAACTCTCTACTCGAAGTCTGCCAGTAGCATGAAGCTGAAACTGAAATAGCTAAATGGAATTTAGCCATTGTTCATTTTAGGATTCGCACCTGTGCTTTCCCCGCTGGGACATGTTAAAATGTCTCTGAGAAAAAGGCCTTTTCCGATATGTTCCATTTGGAATTACTGCGGGGTGGCTGATATGAACAGGTTTTCCATCTTGGCAAGGAATGGAAACTTGTTGGAAATGTTAGGACACCTTATGGCAATTGAGCCATTTTTTATCTTATTTTAACATGATGCTCTTTTGGTGTGAAAATCCAAAAGCGCTTTCTGTCTCTGCTATAGATTGTGTCCTAAACCCTGCCTAAGGACATCAATGAATAGCAATAACAAGTTAATGTAGCCTGTCAGTAGCGCAAAAAGTGGGTATGCACTATATGCGATGAATAGGGGCGCCAAAGCGATGGTAAAACCAAAAAGATTATAACAAAATAAAATTGGTGTTTTCTTTATGTTTCTGCTGTTGTGCATTTCTAAATAGTTTCTGCATTTCCTTAAGGTTATATAACATTTCAGAGGACTAACATGCTGGAGAAGGGTGCCCTATCTCATAAGATTCCATCATAGAATTTTGACATAGAAGAGGGAGCAGGGGCGCCGCGAGCGCTGAGCGAGCAGGCACTAGTAGTGAGTTGCCGTCCATGGGAAAAGATAGATAAAGCAAAAAAGCTGTCGGGGGCTGAAAATAGGAAAAGAAAGAGGGAAAAGGAGATGGCATGTCAAGGGATGCGACAACAGTTAAATAAGTGGATGGTGAAAGGCATCAGGTAGGATGATTTAAAGTGTGACCTCTTTGCTTGGAGGCTTGCAAATATTCATGTTAACAGACTGGCTAGCGTATGCTAACACTGGGCATGTAGCAGCCAAAGGTGGGTGGGTTTATGGCTACCTTAGAATATGCAAAGCCGAGGTTACTGAGTTGTAAACTGGAAAATATGAGGTAGCATGTACAGTAAATGACAAGAATTTGGAAAGTATAACTAATGCAATGACTCTGGTTTCCATGGAGTCATGCAGATTTGTTCCCGTTTACTTGGAGGCTTGTAAATATTAATTTTAACAGACTAGGTAGTGTTTGCTAACACGGGGAATGTAGCAGCAAATTGGGGTTTATGGGTAGCTTAATGCAAAACCAATGTTGCTGCGCTGACACCTGGAAAATATGAGGTATCATGTACAATAAATCACAAGAATCTGGGAAACATAACTAATGCAATAACTCTGGTTTTATTACTATCCTTTTTTTTTTGGGGGGGGGGGCAAAATTGTTGCTGCATACCCCCCTGACACTGGGTAGTTGCGCCCCTGTAGCCTGTGAGCATGACATCACTGCCTAGACACATGTACTTCTGCCCATGGTCTGTGGGGTGAAAGTGGTTCCCAACAATACAACGGCAACATCCTGTTATGGTCAGCTAGGAACCCAGGCGCAGAGCAGAGACAGGAGGCAAAGGTTTGTAAATAATAATGTTTTAATAAAGAACTAGAACTGCTGGGGGTAGGGGCAGTGGGTAGCCAGGGAGCTATGGAGGCAGGGGTGGATGACTGACCAGGCAGGAGGGCTGAGGGAGCAAGGAGGAGGTGAAATGAGTCCAGGGCAGGGAGGAGGTTCTGGAGACAGGAGGCAGGAGGCAGGCCGGAACAGCAAGAACAGGAGAAATCGGAGTACATACGATCGGCACTGTGGCGGAGGGAGGGCCGGAGCTTTTTGGCAGAGGAGATTGGACTGCTTGCAGCTGGCTGCCTGGCTCGTGCACACCTGTCTTCACTCCTGCAATCAAACAAACATACAGACACAAAGAGGGGAGGGGGAGAGGGTGCAGGCTGGGCAGAGGTAGAGGCCATGACACATCCGGCTGGAAAGACCACCGCAACTTGCATCAGATGGTTTTCTGAAGACTGTTTATTTCAACGGAACAGCACAGATGTGAGACATGTTAGCAACTGAACTCATATTGCACACCACAATTTTCTGTATTAACACACTTGTGCACCGAAATATGCACATTTGCTCAATCTCAATGCACACCATCCAACTTGTAATCTAATCAGTGAAATTGTAATGCTAAGAAAGGCGCCCACATGAAAACCCTGAGTTGTCATCATCTTTTCCCACCAATAAAAGCAAGGTCTCAAAGTATGCGTGACAAACAAGGGATCAATCTTAATAGAAAAATCCTAAATCTAGTTGATGTTTGAAAAAGATGTGTGCCTTGTGTATGCAAGTATGTGTACATGTGTATCTTCCCTCAGGCAGATTGACAAGCTGATCCAAACCGAGAGGGTGTTTCATAAGCAGATGGTTCTGGTAGATCAGGCTTTGGCCTCCTGGGATTTCAGTTTGGCCCATAATTGGACCAATTAGTCTGAGCCACAAATATCATCATGCTGTACAGGTACAAATCTGCCCACAATGACAACGAGTAAACAACGAAGATACAGAAAGAGGTAGATGCAAACACACAGCTCAGAGTTTTGATTGACAAGCTGGCTGGGTAAGTAAGGGAAAAATAAATAACCCAGCACCTTCACACTTGTGTGAGAAACTTGTTTTTTAAGTCAATCTTATCTTTGATGAATAAGAGAATACCTCGATGACCCCTTCGGTTTATCATGCAGGACTGGCAGCCAGTAGAAAGAGGACTCAATAACACAGCCTGCAAAAAAAGTGTAAAAGTTGATGTCATTACTGGACAAAAAAGATTGATTCAGAAGCAGAAAGTCCGAAAGAATCATGCAAGGGTTACCAAAAGCTAAGCAGGAGATAAGTCTTGGATACAAGAGGTCGGTCTTATAAAGACTAGGAAACCTCAGGGAAAAAAAGTATTAGAACAAGATGGACTTGCACTGACCAAAGGAGGCACAAAGACAATATACACAAAGGAGAAAGGAGAATAAGAGACAGGTGAAAATAATCAGACTGAGGGAAAAGATAATAATCGGAAGCAAGAAAAAAACATAACCTCTGATGTTACCTGCTGAGCCTACTGAGTCTCTCTGTTCTTTTTATATATTTTATGTATTTCCTTTGAGCAAGGCATTCAAGTGGACACTCCCATTACTTGTGAAATGTTGCCTTGAAGCTTATCGAAAGAGAACAAGCACAGAGTTACCTTCAGGATTTACCCTAACCCTTAAAATCAAAATCCAATAAGTCCTATTTCTGCAATGTTACCTGGTCTGCTTGAATTGTGTTTCAAATACGACATCACTGCATTATTGACCTTGCATCTATCAGACAGACAGTGCCCAGAACAACAGGATACAATATAGACGTTTGCATGGAATACACAGAGATTCACTTAAATATGTTTCTTTTGAAGGTTGTTCAATCTTGAGTAGACCTAAGAGTGCACCAAAACATTATTTGGAAGTGTGACTAGTGTAGAAAGAGAGAAAACGTGTTTCACTGATGAGGACATGGTGATATTTAAATAACCCGTACTTCCCTTAGAGAAATACATATAGTCCAGATGGGGCTCCAATAAGCAGGGGCCTGACAGAGGAAACATGTCTCAAAAAGAGTACTCCTAGAACTATTAAATCTGAACTTCAGGTTGTCAGACAGGTCAGAACAACTCACACACACACTGCTTGTCACACTGTGAAGACTTGAGAAGCAACTGGGAAGTAATCAGGGAGATGCAGATGCAGCAGGGGTTGATACACGCCAGGGCACACTCAGGAACTGTTGAGTGATTCAGCACGACATGACTACGGTAAATGTCCAAAAGGAACTACAAAAACATGACACCAAAACCTGATGTCTGTTTCGCTTTCCTTTTATTTTTGGAAACATTTGGGTCATGAGATTAATCCAAACAGTTTTTAAGAAAGAATGAAATTGAAACTCCTAATGAAATTGGGATGTTTTATTAGACACTGTGCTCTTTATATGGTCATTAAGTGTCTCAGTTTAATGGATTGTTGTAAATGTTACTAGTTCCTTCTTGTTTGTATTTTGTATTCATATTTGGAATATGTGTCAGTGCCATTACATTTTAAACTTTTTGAGTTGTGTGAAGATTATGTAAAACCTACTAGATTAAGCAACACTTGATGAAGAAGTTGGATTGAAGTAAGGGATAATGTCGAAGGGTGTTCTTTTTTATTATAATTTCTGCCCGGCTGCACATTATCCAGCTTAGTACACAGCCACATACTAAATAAACCAATAAATGTACTTCTTTTTAATTAAAAATGATCTTGTCGTTTTGGTAGGAAAAATATAGTCCGTTCCACTGCGTACCAACGACTGGAACTGCTGCAACAGCAATGTAAGTTAAAATGATGGCAGCACTGATCGAGGTTTCCTGTAACTGTCCAAGTCTGTTCACATTTTCTTTTCCATTAAACAGTCTTTAAAACACAGCCAGAGCCCATACCCTGTTCCCTTTAGTGTTTAATTCCTGTCTGTCTACTACTGCTGCTGTTTCCTTCATTGATTACCTCCTGCCCGTCTACTTCCTCAGTTCCCTTTAGTGTGTACTTTCTGTCCGTCTACTTCCTCTGTTCCCTTTAGTGTGTACTTCCTGTCCGTCTACTTCCTCAGTTCCCTTTAGTGTGTACTTCCTGTCCGTCTACTTCCTCTGTTCCCTTTAGTGTGTACTTCCTGTCCGTCTACTTCCTCAGTTCCCTTTAGTGTGTACTTTCTGTCCGTCTACTTCCTCTGTTCCCTTTAGTGTGTACTTCCTGTCCGTCTACTTCCTCTGTTCCCTTTAGTGTGTACTTCCTGTCCGTCTACTTCCTCAGTTCCCTTTAGTGTGTACTTCCTGTCCGTCTACTTCCTCTGTTCCCTTTAGTGTGTACTTCCTGTCCGTCTACTTCCTCTGTTCCCTTTAGTGTGTACTTCCTGTCCGTCTACTTCTGCTGTTCCCTTCTTCTGTTGATTTCTCTGACGTCCAGTGCTCTGCCTTTAACCTCTTTCCTTATCTTGTGCTGTTTGTCTTTTTCTCTTCTGGGGATAGTTTAGCCATCATGAATCCACACTTTTGTGCTCTCCACAAATATACAAATATTCAAAATGATTCCACTTTGTTTTCAAATGGAAATAACTGATGTGTGTGGTTCACAGCTGACGTTAAATCGACTGAACTTCTCTCTGAGGATTGACTGCACAAAGCCCCTTGATATTCCTTAGCAACAGTATGTAATCCTTAGCAGACCATCTGTTTGTGAGAATAAACAACCCCTGAAATGTCATACCTGACTAATCAGAATCAAGTATTCAATTAAGACATTTAATAAAACTGGTGAATAAGTCCGACCCCAGCTTTGTTTCATCAATGTTTCCCAGAATTGTGTGAAAGTCTACCCGTGTGATTGCAAGGCAATATTCAACAATTTTGTAGCCAGGTTAGTGAAGTATATCTTGTAGCAATGTTTGTGAAGATGATGAAGAAGTCTCCGGAGACACCAGCTTGTATATAATAAGGTTTATTACAACAGCATAGTATCATACACCAACACAGGCGATATGGGGTTCCCAGAGCCAATTGTGGAAGTCCCCCCAAACAGTCTTTGTGCATACACTTTATAGGAGAAATGTGGGTGTGTGACAAAATGCGATGTTCTATAAGAATGTGTACCCAAATAAGGTGATCTATGCGTTCTTACACAATGTCTTGCGCGTACCCAAATAAGGTGAGATATACGTTGATCTTTTTCTTACTCATCCTTGGAGGCCTTCTGACATATTCCAGAGGTTTGTTATACAACATCCTGTTGTACCACATCACTCTCTGCACTCTCTATGACCTCAGAGAGTAACTAACTGTATATGAACAGATTTAATACACCACACTAGCTTTTTAAATGGCGGATTATTTTGTTTATACATCTGTGTCTGTGACTATCTGTCAGGGTTGGGGAAACAGGACCCAAGTGCAGTAAATCAATGGGAAGCAGGTAAGGGTCGAAAACAAAAAGCGAGCTTTATTCAAAAGCTGTTGATGAAAACACGAAGCAAGGGGAACACAGGACATGAAAAACACTTAGCTTCAGACATGAAGGGCGACAGGAACAGGCAGGTAACATGGACAAGATCAGGGAAGAAATGATGACGACCGAAAAACAGACAAAAGGGAAACAGGGACTAAATACACATGGGTAATCACAAGACAAGAGACAGCTGGAAGGTGGAGGAGAAACACAGGGGCAACAGGTGAACACAATAACGCAATCAGGCACAGGAGGGAAACGCAGACAGGAAGTGAAGCTTAACATGAAACAAGAGGGGAAACATTTCAAAATAAAACACACAACACAAGGACATGACGGACACCAAACAAGGATCGTGACAGAATCTTTGACAGCATAAAGTCAAAGTCCACTTTATTGTCAAAATGTCCACATGTGTTATACATACAGAACATTGAAATACCGTTTCTTGCAGTCCCACAATGCAAATATAGACATGAACACATAACATTGAAGATGAGATAAGGGCTTAGAAAAAAGAGATAAGAGTGACTGTTGCTGTGTAATTGTTATTTAAT
The DNA here is from genome assembly GCF_036324505.1 of Eleginops maclovinus. Lineage (NCBI taxonomy): Eukaryota > Metazoa > Chordata > Actinopteri > Perciformes > Eleginopidae > Eleginops > Eleginops maclovinus. The sequence continues at coordinate 31,576,388 of NC_086352.1, read as the reverse complement.
CATGTTACTAATCTAGTCACATCAATATTGAACTGAAAGCCAATTTCCCATTGCTGCTAGTTGGGAAAGAGTCCACACTACTTTTGAGAAAAAATATGACACAACTAAATATTGTGTTGTGCATGACGAGACGCTGGGCATAAGTTCCTGGCAAGAGTTCTGAATTTCTATGTTTATGTTTCCTGGGCTTCACAAGACACAATTTAAACAGGCAGGGCCGGACTTTATTTAAATGTCAGCTCTGTCTATGTTTTAGTATAATCAGTGTGTGTGTGTGTGTGTGTGTGTGTGTGTGTGTGTGTGTGTGTGTGTGTGTGTGTGTGTGTGTGTGTGTGTGTGTGTGTGTGTGTGTGTGTGTGTGTGTGTGTGTGTGTGTGTGTGTGTGTGTGTGTGTGTGTGTGTGTGTGTGAGAGACAGAGAGAGAGAGAGTAAGGTCACGAATAGTGTGTATCTAAATCTTTGAGGGAGAGAGTGTGTATCTTAAGTAATTATTTTTAGATTTCTTCCCTCATGTGTTCTGACATGATTTATTAAGGAACAGGAACTGTCAGTTGCTCGTCTCATCTGTTTATACTACTCCTTTTTTTGTGATTTATTTTAAGTAAGTCATTTTTGGAACCGACTTTTAAAGAAGTCATATTTAATGCATGTGCAATACTTGTTTCAGATCTGAATTCCAACACTCCTATTAACTAAAATACGCTCTCATTTACATCTTGCCAAAAGGATCCTACTTGAAGATTTCAAACTAGTTGTTGATTTTATGTTCAGCATTGCATTAAATTGTGCAGTCCCAACTCCTCATTCACACACACAAAAATAAAAGGAAGTATCAATACAAATCATTGAGTGCGTTTATTATGTGGTATATGCATTTGAATTCATATTAGCAAATTGTGTGTAATCAATCACTTTGTGGTCTATTTTCATATAAGCGCGAAACTGATTAAGTGATATCCTCTCAGATGTTTGATGATTGAAATGTCACTACTGATGATGGTTTTGGAAATCTTGAATTAATTACAAAATGGACAAATTGACACATCCATGTTCAATGGTTATGTTACTTATCTCCTGTTATTTTAATTTGTTTTAATAGCAAACAGAAGTATTGGTATGTAACTAAAGGTGTGGCTTAATAATGTTTGGTTTACTAGGTTCTTATCTGCATTCTTCATGTTTCACAATGATTGAGGTTTATGAAAGAAAACCTTATTACCACACAGCTTTATACATCTGATGCAAAAAAATGGTCATCATACTGCGTAAGCGCTCATGGTATACTTTATGAATATCCATTTTCATATTTGTGGAGAGCACAAAACGTTCTAGTCATGATGACCAAACTGTTCGTAGTTAAGCAAACAAAAGAACAAAAACAAGAAAAGGAAAGAAGTTTAAAGATACAGAGAGCTGGAGGACAGAAAACAGTAGAAGAAGACAGTCAGGAAGTAAACACTAAAGGGAACACACTAAAGGGAACACACTATGGGCGTTGGCAGTGTTTAAAGACTGGTTAATGGAAAAGAAAATGTGAACAAACCTCAACAGTTACCGAAAACCGCGATCAGTGCTGCCTTCTTTTTAAGTGACGTTCCTGTCATTGCAGTTTAGCCGTTGCTGAATAGTAGAATAGACAATTTAGTCTAAACAACACAATAACGGGATAGGGTTAGCAACCTCTCCTTTTTTCTTCGCTGTACATTATCCCTTACATGTATGAGTTAGAAGAGGCATGCTACACCAGCAAGGTATTCATTTTATTTTTCCATGGTTTATTACCAAAAGAAGGACTCCAAGAAGACAACATTGGCTTCTATCGACAGTAAGTTATAGTCCCAGGAACAAAGGCAGAAGACAAGCTGTTTTTGTGCACACAAAGTTAAGTTCATTTTTCAGTCTACAAACTTTTACTTTTACCTAAGCTTCAATGTTTTCCTAAACTTAACCAATACGTTTTGTTGCCTAAACCTAAATAACTTGTAAGAAATGGGTCATTTACAATTATATATGCTTCAAAGTGGTAATAATAACCACTTATAACGCCTGTATCTGGCTGATATGGTTTATAATTGCTGTAATTATATTGATGTTTAAAAACAGATTTTTTAAGCCAAACAAGCTTGGTTCATAAATCTACATTAAACATGCATATCGAAGTCAACAATTACTGTATTAAGAAAGTATAGGCTCCAGAATATTTAATGCAGTGTGATGAAAACTGTATTGAAAGAGGGTAATAGCAAATAGTGATCAGTATTCATAACACACTGACCTTGTAATAAAAAAATAAAATGAGCTGATTAACGAGAAACTAAATAGTCAACACTAGTTCCTTGCTAACATGCAAACCAACCATAACTGCAAAGTAAATAACCTTCATAAATAAATTAAATAGCTTACTGTATTTTATTTGATATGAACAAAACACTAAGAAATTCAGATTAAATGTTGTGCAGTTGACCCTTTGTCCTCAGTGTAGAAGGGGCATAAAGGAGAGGAGTTCTTGTAAAGGATCACTCAAGTACATTTAAATTCACTGAAGAATTTAATTTGCCAATTCAAACGGTGTGTGTTCATGCTTAGTAAGTCCCAGAACACTTCTAATTTCAATAAATGTCACAATCCATTTTCTCCGCTTTCTTTTTATCTCCTGTAAAAGAATGAAGACCTTTAAGCAAAAGTCTGCTTTAGATCCTTTATTCTTGTGATCTTGGTTCAATCAGCCTTGTACATTTGAATTTCTATCCTGTGGCTATGAACCCAGAAAAAAAGAAGGCTTTACTATGTAGAGTCATTAAAAGACAAAACCTGGGGCTGCTTTATTAAATGAGGGATTGTGAACTGACGGTGTGCGCTCACACAGGTCGGGGAAATATGCTTTAAACTGTCATGCACTTCAGCAGTGGGAGGATTTCTCAAATGATTTTCCTTTGTTGTACCATCATCTTTATTAATTATTACTGTGTTTGTATTTGGCTTCATGCATTCTGGATTGATTATTTGGGTAGTAAATTAGAATAAACTGCCCTGATGATTTAAAATGTATCTTTTCTGTAAGTCAAGCTAAACCAAGCAGTACGTGTGCGACTGTCATCCACACTCAACGGCATTTTTGACACCTTTTCTCTTGCTCTGGCACAGGTGCAGGGGAAAATTATATTCTGATGCTTCATTCATACAAAGCTCTGATTACTCTAATTATTTTCCAACACCAGGGATTCAGTCAAATACTCTAAAAAATAAAGTTGAATGTGATTTTTTGCTAACCAACTTCCTTGACCTTCATAGATGAGGAGTTTAAGAAAAAATGGGAAGGACAATTTGACAGCACGAAAACTTTTTATTTAGTTTAAAGAGGAAATATTCTGCTCATTTTCAGCTTCATATTTGTATTTTGTGTCTCTACTGTGACATGTTTCCATGCTTTAATGTTCAAAAAGCACATTCTTTTTGTAACCATCTGTCTTCAATCTGCTGTGATTGGTAATTACCTGAAAATGAGGATGATAATCTATGTCCTCTTTAAAGAAAATGTCTTCACTTCAAGTAAATGGAAGTCTGTTTCTTTGATCATCCACGAAAAGTTATTTTCTTTTTTACATTGTTTCTCCTTAAGTTACAAGCTGTCTCTTGTTGCCTAGTAAGTATATACCAGACTGACAGGTTATTTTTGATTGCATAAAGTCCCTCCACACTTATTACAGCCTTCCTGATGAGGGGAAAATATAATTGTGGACCATGTGAGCAAATTCAACTTTAACACAGTGTAAAACAGTTCTCATTAAAAAATGTTGGACTGGTGCAGTCCCAGCATCACATTTTGTGAAATGTCAGCAGTGCACATGCTTCGCTGCTCATCCAAAGCTGAGCCCACAGGTCGTTATTTCAGCTGCCAGTTTCTTCCTGCCAAATCCTAGTTAAAACATAATTACCTATGCATGATTAGTACACGTGCAGAGCTCCCGCTGTGCCATCTCCATCTCTTGCCAGTGCTTGGTGCGCATCATGTAGTTGTTTTACATAAGGTTTGTAGCATGTAATCAGAAGCATGGCACCCTGAATTTATGAATTTAGCATATTGACATCCTCAGCCAGCAACAAACATAAACACGCATTATTTAATTATATGTTGAATTTGAGTCCCTCATTTGTACAAACACACTTGCTTTAATCTTTAACAAATGTTGCATTTTGATTTACAGCTGGTATGTTTCTGTGCTTCTGTGACTCTTAATGGAGCTGAAGAGGTCAATGTTACCAATAAAGCAGGATCCTAACCTTGTGTGTGTTTATTTGACTTCTAAAGTTCCAATAAATTAATAGGTTTTGTTTCTCTCCTTCACTGTCTTCATCTGTTGATTTCCCCAGTGAGTGATTACAGGCAGATGAAGAGGATGTGGATCACCAGGCAGCTTCACGGAAGACGATTTCCGGCTTAACTGCCCCATAACTGCATTCTCAATTTTGATCAAGAGCGAATACCGCATGTCACACATGGTCGAAACACAGACTGTGATCTGTAGGGAAAAAGAAAAGTCGGATATTGGATATAAAGTGGGCAAACAATGTCGAAGGTGATATAAAGACAGGGATGTTTTTATTGTTTATGCCTCAGAGTGTTGGTTTGTTTGCAAGAGTTGCACCGGGTGTAATTTGCTGCAGCATTGCAGTAGTACGGTGGGTAGTTGCTCTGAGAGCATCTATCTCACCTAACTCATTAGAGGGAGTAATGAATCGCTGACTGTAGATCAGTGTCAAGGGGCTACTCCACTCTGCCCAGGGCATCAGTGTATGTCAATATGTCTGCATGTCAGCATGTTTGAGTATTTATCTGAGTGTTTGAATAGGTGTGTGTACCTTCTAGGGCTGACTAATATTTTAAAAGTACTATTCCAGCACCCTCAAACTGATAAAAACTTCCACCAGGGAGAACCTAATAGTGCTAAACCTGGCTCGCATATTGGTTTGAATAATGGCTATCCCCACTGATGTCTGTAGAACAACACAGAGGATGTTGGGTAAACCGAAGGGATGAAGGACGAGAGCTGGGTACAGATTTATGGAAAAATGGGAATAAAGACATGTCTCCACCCTCTCATCATGCTCAATGTAAGATCAATGGATGACGTAATAGCTTAAGTTCGGAGTCAGTCAGACGAGCAGTAGCTAAGAGTCAGATGGAATGTCTGGTGTGTATTTAAATGTGCTATATGAAAACATGGCTGCACCTTATGGTCCGACCTGCAGCAGGATATATGTGCTGATAACGTTACCACTGATGGCTTATGGACTGTTTGGGCAACGTTTCCATCAACAACGTTTCCAACATTTCTATTAATGGATATTTAAATATGTATTTGTTTTAATTGTAATAGGGTGCAGCTGTCACTAAATGGATTTTCCCTGTGGGATTAATAAAGTATTTTGATTGTTTGATACAGCTAACAACCTAACACTCAATTCCTACCTAATAAAGTTACCATTATTTGAGTGAAAGCATTCAGTTGGGTAGAATGGCCCCACCACAACTCCAAATACAAATACTGTTCACAGAAATGTGTTAATGTATTTATTCCACACTTGACTTTAGGTGTTGTGATTGTGGGCCAATCACATGTCATTAAATCAAAAAGTTAGAGTTAGTTTTTTTCCCAAAGTTTGGGAGTAAAGCCATACAAATATTAAATCAATCAAAATATTGCTGGTATTATTTGACTGGAAATTATTGATTATTAGATTTGATCTATGTTTTGAAATACATGGTGTGCAACATCATCATTACAACAGGTCCCAAAACAGAGATTTTAATCATTGTCATTAATGAACTTTTCTTCAATCCCTTGTATTTAAAATGCGTTATAGTAAATGGCATGTCTGAAAGAACAGACTCACAACCAGTTTGTTTCCACATCAAGAAATGTAGAAGTAAGATCATTTTGATCCATTCTGTAACATATCTTAGTTGTGACGCCCAGTGATGATACATAATTGCTAATGTGAATAAAGTTCTAATGAAGTGCTATTACCCCTTTATCCACAGGTAACTGCAATGTTTCATTTATCCTTTAGCTCCCGCACAAATGTACCTATCATAATACAAAGTGATTTAAAAAGTGTAAATCATACTTAATTAGGCAACATCTGCATTGGATATAAACGTCTCTGCAAAACATTCATCTTTCTAATAGCAACCTGTCATAGCAGAGATATTGGCAGAGGGCCCTAACTTCGGATATATCTTCTAATTTCATTCACCACTGGGTCTAAATTCATTTTTATCACCTTATTAAGAGAACAACAAGCAAAAATGCCTCGACACCTGAACCCACATGTAGCCAACTGGAAATGAATTGGAGAAGTTTAGATATTACTTTTTAAATATCAATTTAGTGTACTGATCTTCTTATTTGTGTTTTCTATTTGAATGCAAATATTTTAAGGATGGATTGCATCTCCACAGTGAGACAATCAACTGTTTGTCTAAACTTGATTCCCCTCTCTCATGCTTTGTCTTACTTTGCTGCAGTTGCACATACATGGGCACCAGCTTGCATCGTTCTGTCGTCACTATCCTTCATGGCATACAGCTCAGTCTGTCATACTTGGATTAGGGTAAGGGTCCAGGATGTGCTTCTCTCGATTGCAGGCTGACAAACATATGCAGGGGGGTGGTTCCAAGATGTTTGCACGGATGTCCTAATGTTACGTTGTATGATGTATATACACTAGAATTCTCAAATTGACACAAACTAAATTCACCATTGGTTCAGTCCTGTGGTATCAAAGGAAACCTGGAAGGCGGGTGCTTCTGTTAGAAGTCCATATTATGGCATTTGAGCCAGAGATGCTAATTTCATATTATCCTCTTTTTTTCAATAAGTTAGCATGAAGCTAACTGCTTCTACTGAGAAAAAATAAAGTGAATGGTTAGTCTGTCCTGCAAGCAGATCAACAACCAAGACAAGTCAACCAACAACAAGCTGCAACCACGAGCACAGCATGCTTATCTTTCTTCAACAAAGCATTCCCAAGCTAAGCTAACAAGCTGTCAGCTAAATAGCAACTGCTTTAACAGACCTAGCCTCCACTTGGCACAATATTGTTTGCTACATTGACTTTACATGGATAAGCACAGAACTGCAGTACTGTTGTATGTGTTTGTACATGTTTTGTTTGGCTTTATTCACTTTGGCTTGATCATGTGATCCGTTGTTTTGAGCTAATGATTAACATCAGGGTATTTGCATGTTGTTAGTTTTGCAAGCTGACCCAGCCTCATTTATCATACACGTAATGATTGCAAATGACTTGTGAATTAGCCTTTTACATCTAACAACACACAAAGAGAAAGATTGATAGCGCTCGTACTTTGTTTTCCACACATAAAGACGTTTGTATATACAAGTATATGAAGTGGGGATGGTCACAGGACCACCAAATGTGTGATCCCAGGGCCTTTAGGCTGGAGGCTGTGCTGATGCTAGACCTGGGAAATATGGACATAATCAAATACCACAATATTTTTTCATCAAATACCTTTGTAGGCTTTGTTGTCTATAGTATTCTCTTGCATAATGTCTTTGTGCCTGTCATGTCCCCTTGAGCGTCACTCATATTAGTCATGGACCACTTTGCTTTAGAAAGTGGTAACCATTACCTCTTTATTCCTTTCACAGTACAGCTCTGTTCTGGTGACGCATTCTTATGATATTGCCTTTTCAGGACCTCTAATATTACTTCTGAAAATCTTAAACTTGTCAGTCTGTTGATTTATGAAGGCAGGAGTTGAAGCTTGGGCGGCAGAAGAACACTTTCAATGTTTTTTTTACTGTGTTGTAGCAACAACACAAATGTAGCGAAACACTGATCATTGATTTTGTTAATAATCAAAACTAAAAATCCCACAATGAGATGGCGTTTATCAGGCCTAAACAAGAAATGTATATGAAGTTTGTGAATTAAGAAACCATAGATTTTCAGTGTTTTTTATTTATCTTTTCTTGAATATACATAGCCTAACTGGCAACATCTGGACTTCAACAGATAAACAGAAATTCCTACAATGGTCACTTGAGGCAGGTTTAAAAGTGTTAACCCTAAACACAAAAAATGTCAAATATAGCAGAAATAAACATACAAATTTAAAGTTTCTGGGATAAAGTTTTCCTTTATCATTGGGAATAATAACAAATCTCGTAACAACCCCTCCACTCCCATCCGTCAAATGGACAGCAATTCAGGGGCCACAGTTTAGCACCTCATGAACATTTCCCAAGACTCCTCACCCAACCTTCCCACCACACTGATAATACTCTTCATTGAACTCTGTAAAAGAACCCTACAAGATCTCATGAGACTCCACAGGGAATCATGCACCACATCCCCAAACTGAACTGTTCCCCACACCTCTCCCTCACACAGCAAAATAACATCTTAACAATTAACAAAACCATGCTCAAACACTTCCTGGTCCTTACAGCACTCCCACAACACAAATTCATAACAACAGACAATCATCTCTTCTGGACGACAGACACAGCTGATTTCACATTCAGACTGAGGTGTATTCAACTACACATACAACTGAACAAATGCTACATATAACTATACACACACACACACACATACACACACACACACACACACACACACACACACACACACACACACACACACACACACACACACACAAACACACATACATACACACACAGGTCTTTAGGCCAGTGCAAAGAATCATAATCTTGAGTCTTAAAACCCAGCCCTCCCCCTGACCCTAACCCTAATCCCATGTTAAAATGCCACACTACATCAGAAGTAAGCCAATTTAAAGTTACACATGATGAGTGAGAAATGGGTGCTGTCTCAGTTAAACTGGCCCGCCGCATCTCCTCCAACAATGCCATTTTATTTTGAGATTCATCCAAGTTCAGGGTGTGGCATCACTGCCTAGTTAGAGACGGACTGAGTTGCTATGTCCATTAAATATAGTTCAATAACGGTAAAGTTGTATAGATCAATGGAAAGAGAAAGCTGTGCCTAACACATGTTGAGAGGGGGGAGTGTTTATAACGCACTTTTTTGTCGCGACGATCCATATACAAAATATTGAGCCGGTGTGGATGTTCATGCAGGGAGTTCTTTCTTACTCTCTGTATCCATACAAAGACTCCTTAGTCAAAAGTTCAGTATAATTCCATTTGTGCAGTATGATGCTAAGCGTTATAGTTGTAGATTTGAGCAAAAATCAATGTTCCCTGAAATGTTCCACTCTCCATAGTGAAAATAACTAATGATCAGCAGGTGCGCTAATTACCCTGTGGCGTAGAAACACCTCTACACAGGTAACCACACACACCCACACATCACACACTCTCACAATTATCGACAGTGATAAGCAAAAACACGTTCCTTGCCCCTACAGCCCTGTCAATTCTGACTGAAAAAAGATTTCTGAGAAAATTGATGGGCCGAGAGATAAGATACACACTCCATTTCTGTCGGTGAAGAACTCACAGCTGTAAAAAATACATTGGTCCTGGACTTACTCCTGCTGTGACCTTTGGTTAATGTCATACACACTCATTTTCAAAAGTGTGCGAATAAATGTCTTGCAGCGTTGTGTTACATTTTCTTCCTGATCTGCACACATTTTAAGATCCCAATTATTCTGAATACTGAATATTTAATAATTCATGTCAAAAAGCTTATTTTGAAAGCAATCATCATGTTAGATTTAGACTATTAGGTTCTCTCATTTCACACACTTTCTCACACACACTCCTGAAATTATGGTGGAGCTGTAGAGAGACATGGAGCTGGAATCAAAGGCATGGATCAATTATCCACAGTTACTACAAGAACACAGCTTCAAAGGATACATATCAGATCATAATCTCTGAGGGTTATGCTTTCTCCACCTACTCTCAGATTTCACAAACACACACACACACACACAAACAGAGAAAATACACACACACACACCCATTCATTTTTTAAATCCTTCTCCTCTGATTTCACTAATATCATCAGATAAGGTGAGCTTATTTGATTGATTAATCACGCTGATGACTATTGTCGTTTGGCGGATGAAATATTAAAAAGTGGTTTGTTAGTTTGTGATTCTGACCCACTTACAGAGGAAGAGGCAGAAGGAAACAGAAACAGGATGCTGCGATTTTGAAGCACACTTGAAACAAAATTAATGAACACTGTGGAAATAAAGACATCACCACATGAAAAACTATAAAAGAGACGGAGCTGTATTTCTGTCGCTGATGGGAATATGAGTTTGTTTTGACCAGAATCGGAATCAGAAATCCTTTATTTGTCATATTTGTATAAGATATAAGAGTAGACTTGTATATTAAATCAAAAGCAAGCACAAAAGAAACACATACAGTATATATATATATATATATATATATAATTTATTTTTTAAATGAGAGAAACAAAAAAGTATACTGTGGTAAAAAATAATAAAAGAGGAGTAGTATTAAAAAAGAAAGTGTAAGTTCATATTTAAAGTCTTGAAGGAGCCCATAACAAATAAAGGATTGCAAATAAATAAGAAAGAAATCTCATCAGTGTATATTGTGCATTAATTGTATTTGTATGTGCACATTTTCTTTATAAAACAATCTTAAACAAATAAAGGACATGACACAAATGTGGTCTGCGCAGTGATGCTCCGGTTTCAGAGGAGAGAATAAACCAGGCTAAGAAAAGTGGGCCTCCAGATGTGACTCCTTGTTCTGACTCCCCCCTTGGCATCATCTTCTGACGGCTGGAATGTGTTCAATTATATTCATAAATATAGGATAGTTTCACAGTTGACAAATATAGACTGGATTTGTATTATTTAAATGCAACCTGGGAGGAAAATTACAGCGTGAATATGCAAATGGCTTAAGAAGATTAAAAAGATCAGCAAAAAGTGGGAGTGTGTACGCGGCATGGCAACGGGGAGAAAAGAAGAAGAAGAGAAGGATAAAGAAAAAGATAGAAGAGGGGAGAGATTAAGAGAGATGGGAGGTGAGGTGGGTTCAGAGGAGAGGGATCAAGAAGGATGGGGAAAGCAAAGCTGAAAGGAAACAGGACGAAGGGAAGAGATAAAATAAGCAGAGGTGTTATCTGTGAAGAGGAGGGAGAGCATTATTTGCAAGGAGTGATACACACAATATCGCAAAGCTCTTTACCAAAATAGGAGAGTGGGCCAGGCAGAGAGTCTGATGCCGACACAATGTAATTCACACATTAAATGCCAGTCTCAAAAGGTGAGTTTAACATAAATAAAATATAGTCAAGGACTTCGTATGGTTAAGAAAGGGGATTTTATAAAATATCCCCAAAAATATAATGCTTTTAATTTTCATGATATGTTCAACATACAGTGGCTAACAGGGGCAAATGCGCTACAAAGGCCAACAACACTTCTAGTGGGGAAACGCACTGCAGTTTCAAAAACTATGCCATTATAAAAATGTGCCAACACATATGCAAACGGAGAAACATCTTCACCAATTTCATGAAACACGCACAGGGTTTACTCAAAGCGCTGCATAAACATAAACATTTGTGGAAAATTTGGGATTATAAAGTTTACCAACTGTCACTGGAAACATGTGTAAAATTCAGGTTTCATCAGCGTCTTTTAACAATGTGAATGCATGATTATTTTCTTGCAGGTCCGCTCTAAGCTAGCTAGCTAACATAGCTAAACTAGGGATTTCAAATATACTGACGAGACATTTACCATTACTTGCAACAGGCTAACTGCGACAGTGACAGTTGGCCGACTTTGTAATCCCAGAACGTCAACAAGCGCTCCGGTTCCAGTTGTGTGCGTCGGTTTTTAGTGTCCCTGTTTTCGTTGTGTTTTGAGCTTCTTGCAGCGTTTTTTATTTGCATAATTTTAAAAAGCAAAGCATTTCGTCTGATGGAAATATTTTTGGCCTTTGTAGCACATTTGCCCTCGTTGGCCTCCGTAATTTGACATGAATAATTGTATTACATTTATATGATACAATTATAACATTTTACAAATTGGCACCCTAATCCTTATATTTGCAATGCAGGTGAATTCAAAACTAAATTAATCTGAAGGGAAATAAATGTGCGCGCACACACACACACACACACACACACACACACACACACACACACACACACACACACACACACACACACACACACACACACACACACATACAGCTCCGGAAAAAATGCCCACTCCAAACTTTTTATAAATCTTTATCTGTACATGTATGGCATTCATTCCAGTGTTTAGTTTATACAATAATAAAGAAAAACCTCAAAGACAAACCTATAAATAATAAAACAAGAGAAAGTGAAGTGGTCTCTTAGTTTTTTCCAGGGCTGTAAACACACCGGCTCATTTTGCTATCCCAGTTAAGTGCAATTAATGTCGTATTGGCATTCTGAAAATTTCAAAGTAAGTGGAAAAAATAAGTAGTTGAAATAAACAAAACAATAAATAAATCATGGAATAAGCAATGTGGCTACTCATCTTGCATTGTTTTAGGTTTTGTGAAATTATTGTCCTTAAAAAAATTATCAAATAGACACAGCAAATAGAATAAGTTGCCATGGCAACAATACATATAATTCTCCCCTATCTTCCCTAAGTTTGGCTCCTCATTACCATGGTAATAAGCATTGCTGTATCGTCTGGTCTTCATCACGAAGACAGATCGGCGGGAGTGATGACTGTTCTTTTCCAAAACAGCGGCTGGTGGTGGTGCTGTTGATGGTGCTGATGGTGGTGGTTGGGGAGTAGGATTCACTGAAGAACAGAGGATGGATTGCAAGACAAAGTAGAGGGGGAAGATGAGGGAGAAGATATGGAAGACAAAGAGAGGAGCTGTGATGTTCAAACTGGGGCATTCAAAGCTTTAAACAGTTGCTATCGCTATACAGATGTCATCGAGGCGTTTCATTTCAAATATGTTCAGCTGTATCTTCAATCTGCACTGCTTTTTTGGAACTGTATAAAAGAGATATTCAATTTGAAATAAATATTAAACGGGCTCAAGAGAGTGAAAGATTCTCTGTTACACTGGCGTGCTGCAATCCCAAATGTGTTTCAATCAATAGACTTCTTTAGACTATTATATTATTACCTTTGCAATCTTAATCAAATTATTATAATTTTTTTTTTCCTTTCTGAAACTTCAGCATGTGCATTACAAAGAAAATGTTATACATCAAACAAACTCTTTTGAAAGTAAAAATTGATCACGCAGAAGAGCACTTCTTTAAGGGGTCTTTGATATTTTAGCAATACATTACATGCCAAACTTGAGTTTTCTTTTATTTTCATGAATCAGTTAATTAAAATGTCCAGAATGTATGAAAATAAACACAAAATATACAGCCAATTAGCACTCTCACAGTCAAATTATTTTTGAACATAATTGAACCTTTAAAGGGAACCTGATACGCTAACTTTTGTGCCTCTGCTGGGACATGTCTCCATGCTTTAATGTTCAAAAAGCTCTTTGTGTTTCTCATACTGCCTGTGCTGCAGCACCTCTTTACACCCTCTGTCTGAATTGGTTAGTTGGCCAGCTCTGTTGTGATGGGTCAACTAAACGGTTGACCCATCACAAAAGATAAATGTGTTTGAAATGTCCCGCCCTTAGCACATAATGTATAATATGAATGAGTGCTAGCCAAAAGAAGTGCGATATTACATAGTGATGTCACTATGCCACAGAAGTAAACAAAGGAGTCCAATGGAGCTGTTTCAGTCAGGGGGGTGGGGATGTGTGGGAGAGAAGCTCCCTGTGGAGCGAACACAGAGATTTTAGCCTTCTCAGACCAGTTACCTGCACTAAAACCTATATAACAAACTACAGAAGAGGGACAACCACAAAGTGCAAAATACAACCCCTTTAAGATGGGTTGTTGTATGTATTGTTTTGAATACGAAAGGCTTAGTCAATTTGCAGTATGTTTCTGACTTTCAGAAATCAAATCTTGCGACCGTTAATCAGGTTTCAAAGTCTCTCTGCATTGGGGCGTCTCTTTCCACTTCCCCCTCTCTACCTAATTGTATTTTTAACCGCTCAGTGATTGAAGATGGTGCGACGAGCGATGAAGGGGCAGTCAAAACACATTTCAGCTACAGAAGCTCAAAAATGTGTTTTCAAGCCAGAAAATGACAAGAAGTATTTTGTGTTTTGACAAATTCTTTTCAGCAGACATTGCTGTGGGACTTGAGCTCTAATTAGTTGGAATATTCGTCTCTATTGTGAGGCTGTGACTGTATTATTTGTGTCAATTACCGCAAAGGCTCCAGGAGAAAAGAGCCGTGTGTGGGAAGTGTACGATCAAGAATGTCAATGATAAAAATGGATAGAGGTCAATTGAGGTTATGTTAGGACTTTGGAATAACATGTTTAAAGGTGTTATCAAATGGCCCTGTGGAAATGTGTCATTTATGTCTGGGTTGCTGCCAAACATTTGAATTAAAAAAATCAAATTTGATTCTGATTCATTCAGAACTTGGTGATGGGTACAATAATTTATCTAACCAAATGTGAACTAAGCTAACTTACTTCTTTATAGAAACCCAAAGTGACACCAAAATGTCAGGTTCCTATCTTGTTCAAAAACACCTTAACCTTTGTAATTTACAAAATAATCCAATCTTTGGACAGTTTGTTGTGTTGTTTACATGTTATGTCCGGACATAGGCTTGCACTACAAAGCCAGTTCAACATACCCAGGATATCTTTGTGTTATCTGGGTTAACTAACACTAACAACCGCGATCTTGCTAAGCAGTCCTACCACACTAATAACCAAGTAACTCAACCCAGGGTTGCTCAGTCTAGTAATGAGTGCTTCCACATGAAAAAGTTGCAGCATTAAACCAATCACAAACATAGACTATATACTGTCATTAGGGTGTCACACTACAGTAATGAAGAGTAAACTATTATATCGTAGAAATACAAATAAGTTAAACCTTTTATATGCATGAGTCAAACACAAAATCCTGGCTGAAAGCAATATAATTGCAGTGGCATAAAAAAAAGACTCAGACTGCCCCATCCAAGGCATGAGTAGATCTGAGTTTAATTACATTTGTATAATCAAGTCTGTGGTGCTGCACGACTCTGGTGTGTTGCTGAGCATACGGCTCAACAAGCTGACACAGATGAGTGGATGTAGGATGTGAAATGAATGATAATTGATGTTGGAAACTTTTTAAATTACCTTGCTCTGTTAACCTATGCTGTGGGTGATTTTATCATTTTAAAGTAAGCCAGGTTACCGCTTTGAATTACCTTATTTTTATATATATATTTGTTTTTTATTTGGTCCCATGTCTGTTTCTGGAATTGTAGCTAAGAATAGACTAAACTTGTCATATATGGTATCATTTCCCCATCGCGATTCATGAGACTATATATTTTTTATATTTAGAAAATGCCACATCTAAATACCACATCATTTAATGAAAAGTAATAATTGATCCCTAAATGGGCAAGGATATGATGAGTCTATTCATTCATACAGTCACAAAGTTGGCGATTTATTACCAGCAGTCCTTCCTGCATTTCACAGTTTTTCCCTTTAGCCAACATTATGATTTGATTCCCTTAAAGTTTTTCGTATTTATGTTATATTATTTTACAATGCATACACACTTTGATTGGTTAGCAGGCAGTGCTTTCATATAAGTAAATCTAAAAATGGAGGCTTTTGTGTGTTATATTTCCATTTTTGGGGGGAAAATGTATATTTTCTCTTTTGTTACTCCCTGGTTGCGGCATAATTTCCAAAAATCAGCTCCTATTGTCTTTCTCCTAACCACTATTCCTTGACCTCTGTGCGAAACGCCACAGGATTAAGGAATAATGGATAGGAGAATTCAAAAGGACTTATGAAAAGACGACCAGGCTTTAAGAGAATCCGACTGCATTTACACTATCCGACGTATGTATTTATTAATGTGCAGCGGCTGTGGGGAAACTACAGTTCACTGTACAGCGGGCTACTGTAAGCGCATCCAGATCTTTGCACTGTGCTCTCTTTCATTTTTTTGCACGCTTTATGATCAGTGAAGAATATATTATTAATTACCTGGGTTGGAACTAAAAAGAAAAGTAAAGTGAAACTTACCGTTGTCAACCTCCCCTCCACTCCACACATATTAATCCACATGAATCTCAATACGTATGATTGTAATATAACATTAAATAAAATACATCATAAAACAAATACCTACAAATATATTAATTATTTACTTATTAGGCCTTAACATCTATCATTCAAATGTGTTAAAAAAGTTTAAGAGACCCCACACTGTCAGTAAGCACTGTGAAATGTTGACTTTGTTTGATCATTTTACAGTAAAAAAGTAACGTGAATATTTCGCCTGATTATAATAGTGTTGAACGTTCAAAACAAAGCACTTTGGCAAGTTAAGGCCTAAGTTTTTGTGGGACAGTATTTTCTCCTTTCCTTTCCAAAGGGAAAGTCCAGTGCTTCCTCAGCTAAAGGAGGTTATAAAGGAAGTTTCAGAGCTCCTTTCCTATCAACTGGAGAATTCAAACAGCTCTTATCATGGCTGCCTCTTGGGTACTTCCGGGTCATTTCACTCCGTTAGGAACCTTCCTAAGCTAAACTGACAATTTGTCCGCAACCCCTATCTTTGTGTTTTTTCCTGCCCCTGTAATTGTTTGCCCCTCCCTGATTCTTTCCACCTGTGTGTCATCTCTTTCCTGCCCTCTCCAGCTGTGTCTTGTTAGTGTAATTAGGCCTGTCTCTGCATATACCTGTCTGCTCAACAGTTTTTTGTCAGTCTCTTTTCTGCTGGCATTATCCTAAAAGGTGTTGTTCAGCTTCCCAAGATTCCCGTGAAATATTCCTTGAGTTCTCTTGGTTTGTCCCTCGTTTTATTTGCCACTTTCAATTTGTTTTACTTCGCCTGCCATTTTAGTTTTGGATTTTTAGGGATCCAGCTTTGCTTTATGAAGCTTACTTATGGTTCTTCATACCTGCCTCCCCCTCTTTTGTACTGCATTTGGGCCTGATTTCCTTAACCATGTGACAACAACAGCATCCAAAATGATGTAGTAAAATCCAATTGAGATTCCAATGGAATCACTTACAGATTTTCGGTGCTAGGGGAATATGCTAAAATGTATGAATTTGTTCAGTAAAGAATGAGTATAACTTTAGAAAGCTCTGTGAACCCTAAGGGGATATTCCTGAATGGAAAAAGGTTTCAGAGCTTATTGGCAGTGTTGCAGAGGCTCTGAATAATATATAAGAGGTGGCTGTGGCTCAGGTGGTAGAGCGGTTGTCCACCAATCAGAAAGTCATGGTTGGATCCCCAGACCCTGCGGTCAACATGACAGATATTGAACCCCAAATTGCTCCCAATGGCCCATTGTATGGATTCTCTGTCTCTGTGTAAATTGGTTAATGCTGACTTGTGTGTAAAAAGACTACAAAAGTACAAAAAGACCATTTTCATATTTTAAAGAAGCACGGTTTACTGAACTGAAGTTACCACAAAAAAGGTGTAAAGTGTATCAGCAGAAGTTGTACAAACCCAAAGACACTGATACGGGGAGGATGCCAGCAGCTAAAATTTGGAAAATACAGAGCACATGAACCTAGGGCAGTGCAAAATGGTTTATTAAAAATGTTTTGATTTATTTATGCTATATAAAATATATAGCATAAATAAAACGTGACAAATCATACTTGATGTTCTTGATTAAGTGATTTTTTTCTCCATTGAAGCTGCTACACATGGAGTACATTTTATATATACAGTATAACCCAGGACTCCATGGACTACCTTTTATAGCCTAGCCAATTAGGATATGGATAGTAAATGTTAGGGACACACTTAACTTTTTGAGAACAACTAATGAAACCCTTACTTACTAACTTGCATTGGTTTCACTCAAAAATTGGTTTTCACTCAAAAATACTTTGCAACATCCAAACCTCGTCTGGAATGTCTCAGGGAGTGCTCTCTTTCTCTCTTCCATACCCACAAAAACCATCGCTTGCCTGTGATTGACAGCCTATTTTAACAAAACATGGTGCCCAGCAAAATGTTTGTGGGCCGGCGGTACCTCAGGGGGTAAAGCTGGTTGTCCATAAATCAGAACATCGGTGAAAACTCCGGGAAAAAAATTGACCCTCAAATGACTCTGGAAGGAATAGCCATGGGTGTGAGTGTGGCTGCATAGGAATAATCTGAGATGAGCAGTTTGGCCTTTGTTTGAACATTCATCCCACCAGCATATGTTACACTTTATTGGTTAAAAAAAACAGGAAGGCGGTAAATCAGTTCATCCATTTAACATTTCAGGAAAAACTTCCAACATTTTAATTTGGTATTTTGTATTTATGAAAGTCCACAAGCTGCCCTTTTTAAACTGCCCTCTTCTTGATGCTGTCAGTTGTTATTGCAAAATCATTGCGACCCTTCGGTAGCCCATTCACCTTCAGTTCAAGTGCCCAGGGTTCCTCCCATCAATAGAATCCCTGATCCACTTGACATCACATGTCGATATATTTATTTCCCTTCTACATGATTCTTTTTCCTGATTTGACTTCTATTATCTGCAATAAAATAAAATAAGCAGAGCCAAGGTGGCCAAGGTTTAGCATTTAGAACTTGTAAGAAGAGCGTGCTTCATGGTGTTTTGTTTTGGTGGTGGATTCTCAATTGATGAAGGGTATAATTATGCCAATTCATCAGGTAGAAAATTAACACGTTTCCAAGTCCACCCACCCAAGCATCCTAATTGAAAGAATCCGTGAAACCGATTGGGGGAATATGCTGAGGGTGAAAGAACCAATACATGTTCCCACCCTTTTTGCTCTTCCCAAGAGACTGTAAACAACTTTCCCCTTTAAATGCTATTGCATTTACAAATCCATTAAAATATGTCCGCATTTTTTTTCTTTTAAAGGAGTAATTGGAGATGCCTGCTCTACACAGAGGCTTCTGCAGCAGTAGCTAGTTGAGATAATTGCAATGTATGCGTGACTCGAGTATAATACCAATTAGCTGTGTTACCTCCTTGAAGAGCAAACTGTGTCCAAATAAACACATCTTAATTATGCCCGCAGAGAATAGGAGTTGGAGAACACACAATTAAAGTAGCTAATTAATTCAGTGTTTCATCATCACAGATTTTCCTTTTTTTCCCCTTCTTGCTTCACGCCAAGAATCATGCAACTAAAACATTAATAAAGGTTTCACCCCCTCCACAGGACGTTGGGTCAGCCTTTGTAGTTCAATGTCCTGGCAGCCGTTAACCTCTATGGGTTTAGGAAAAGGCGATCAGCAAAAAAAAAGAATTTAATAATGTGCCACTCTCACTTTATTTCTTTGTCCTAACAAGACCAATCAGACCACTTGGATCTGATGCTCCACCAGGCATGAGGGACTCTTTACCCATAAATCTATGTTTTCTCCTCACTTTTACTGCCTTCTGATCTGCCATTATAATGCCATTGCCAAATTGGTTTAGGGAGCCGTTAAAATGTTTTATTAACATTTTGTCTTTGAGCCCCCTCCTTGGGGAGGAGCCATATGTCCTGGGTTGTGTACCTGAAACACATCTAATCAGTTAACTCATCCAAGTATCACAATGTAAAATCAATGTAACCTGATTACTTTCCATTACTTTTGGATTACCTACCTATGAAATGCACAGATAATAAAGATTAATAAAATGGCTTTACATTTGTGTATTATGTAAGAATGGTATCATGAAGTCAAGCAATGAAGCTTCCTTTATCCAGATCCAGCTAACAAATGCTTTATTGTATGCTGAAGTGTGAAATTATTATGTGTTACTCTTATTTGTGAAATGCCTACAGTATTGTACTTATGTATTTGAACAAGGACCATGCATACGAAGAGAAGAGATGATTTAGGCCAGATTTGAGCTAATAGGTTGTTTTTTAAATTTGCATAGTAGGTGTCAAGGCTTATGTAATTGCTGCACATCACATCTTCTATAATGCTGCAGTAACAGATTCAAAGACAGATTTAAAGAGAACATATTCTGCTCATCCTCAGGTTCAAATGTCTATTCTGTGTCTCTACTGGGACATGTCTCCATGCTTTAATGTTGAAAAGCTCTTTTCACCCTCTGTCTGAAACCATAGCCTGCTCTGATTGGTTAGCTGGCCGCTTCTGTTGTGATTGGTAAACCGCTAAGAGAGGTCCCGCCCCTAGCCTGTCGTATACAATGTGTATGAGTGCTAACTAATAGAAGTTTGAGTGTAATATAGTGATGTCCTTGTGTACCAGAAGTAAACAAAGGAGTCCAATGTAGGCATTTCAGGCAGTGTGTGGGGGAGTCATCTTGATTCCCTAATTCTATTACATTTAATCTGGTACCCTCCAAACCTGTTCATTGGATAATCTGCTAAAACTGAAACTTTAACATTTTTTTAACATCTTTGTTTATGAACCTTTATCTTAGACACTATTAAACCTCCCACCTACCTCCCACCATCTGTTATTTTGAGCAGATATGTTTATTTTTTGAAATCATCACTATACCTAGATACACTTGGTATACTGCAAGCATGGATGAAATTGTGATCCACCCTGCAGATTTTCGAACAACCTTTTCCCTTGCTTATCATAACATTGTACTGGAATTTATATTAAACTAAAAATGCTTAAATATCATGATATTAAGACGGTAAATTCAACAAGAAAAATCTACTTTAATGGGCTTCTGAATGCCTTTTAATGTATTATCTTGCACCAATAGACCTAACAGGACTACAGGATTTCCATGTTTTTAGGTGGGAGACCAAAATATGGGGAAACTGTAGGCATTGTATGTGAATTTACAACTTTGTGCGCATGTGCATGTGTAAAACAACTGAGTGAAAAACTGAATTTCCCCTTTGGGGGATTAATAAAGGTCCATCTTCATCTTGTCCTTCTTCATAGTTTACATGCATTAGATAAATAGATGTCATATTGTATGGAAGTAGCAGAGGCCTACACTACTAAATAAAATTATCCAGGTGAAATAAACGTACGTTATTTGCCCTCCCCTGAATTATCATAAATGATATGATAACAAGACATTCCTGAGATGGAAACATCTTTGTCTGAGACGAAAGAAGGCTCTGAATAGACTTACATCATATCAAATACACAATTCACAGCAGGCCAAGGCTCAACCAGCGCAGTACAAATGCCGGTTCAAAGTGTCAGTCCCCAGAGTGTCAGCTGCGCTCTTGACATTAGGTTATGAAGAGAAGTGGATCACATCATGAGTCAATGAGTCCCCGTGGCTTTGTGAACTAGTGTAGTGAATAAGCTTGCATCAGAGAGTGACTGTGTACTCACTTTGTGATGCAAGTTCTTTCCTTATTTTATTTCAAGTCAGAATGAAAAGAACAACGGGATCCCATCCCCTCTCGTCAAATGTTACTGCTAAGGCAGAGGCTTTCCGCGTCACTTGAATAAAACCAGTGACTGCGTCTTGAAGCAGAAGCACGGCATATGGTTCTAACAAGCTACTATAGTAAGTGATGGAGAGTTGATGAAACTGGTGTTTAACATTGGGAAAAAGTAGGGTTTGGATTATGAAACAAAACCAGAATCAGAAATCAGAATCAGAAACAGGTTTATTGTCAAGTAGGAACCTGCGTTGGTGGATATAATGCATATATAAACACAATTAAAGAATATAAATAGTAAGGAAAAAAATAAAACTGTTACAACATTAAAATATAGAGCCCTATTTACATGAAAAATAAATATAAGAAAAAACGACGTACAGCACATTACAAAGAAATAATCTGTACTGTTAAGAATTTTGTTTGCGCATTTTGCATAACACTAACAAACCACTTGGTTAGGCTTGGGAAAATGTATTCCTTTGGTTAGAAAAAATTGGTCAATTTAACATCATGTGACCAATTGAATTAGTGTCACGTGACATAACGTCACAAGCTGTACAGTTGTATACCAAAAATATACTTTTGGTTAAACATCGGGACACTAACCCAAGTCGTCTGGTTGAGAGGGCTGTGTTGTGGGTTGAATTTCTTAAACGTTTTTGCACAAAAATGACATATAAATAATAATCCACAATTTAAAACAAACAACATAGCCTTATTATTTAAAATTCGTACCGTACTGGCTCTAAATCAGAACACCACATGAACACATACACACTAATACGCACAGATATACACACACACAACTAGTTTCTCGCCTGTTAATCCCAGGAGAAACAGGGTGCCCAATGAGTGGGAAAACATACATTAAGAAAAAAAGAATTTACATGGGAAAATACAAATATTATCAGAGACTATACTAAAAACCAAGGCAGAGAGGAAGGGGGAAGTGAAACAAACGGTGTGCATTTGTCTACATTTGCACACAGGGAGCGATGATAATAATGTGGAATTATTACACAAGGCCACTCTAGGACCTTGGTGGAATAAGCTGTTTAGCAAAACCTGCTTTTAATGCAGGTACACTAAAACTGTCCGGTGTTGCTTTGTAAATATTACAATACAATAGCTGCTGATTGAATTGATATATTGTCTGGCAGGGGCCTCATTTGAGCTCTGGTTCTCGGCAGGTTTGGTCACACAGACCTGGCAACCCTGCCTCCAGACCTTAGGGGACTTTCTCACTCGTTTTAATAGGTTCGTTGCTCTGAGTATCCGGTAATGACGCAGATGGGATTATATTGTAGTTACTTGAAAGCCGTGCGTGGCTAATGGCCTGGGAGTGAAACAAATGAAAGCTTTCCTTTTAATCAATTTTTCTTTCCTTCCTTTTGATCTTACTGCTGTAATAATTATGTAATACTGGCTACTGAAATGAATACTTAATTGATCATTTTCAATTTATAACATTCATTCAGTCCTATATGTCCTAGTCCAGAATTATGAAGTTATTTTACAGTGAAGATAAAGACCCCATTCACACCTGGTGTTAACAGGTAATGTATTTCTAGGTATCTAATCTGCATAGAATATTTCATATGAAATGAATTGTGAAAAGGCACACAAATCCGTGTATCATTCGTTCATTTGTTTTTCCGATTTCAAAACCAAAACCAGAAATCGGAACCAGAAATCGGATTACGGTTCGTTTTCTCGTTTTTTCGATTATGCACCCCCAAAGTTATTTTAGCCTAAGAATTAAAACATTTCATGACATTATTAATGCACCATCATATCACAATATTCATGGTTGGTTTCATAATTTTCCCACAGATATCAGCAGAAGAAAGCATGCGGGAAAATCGTTCAGCAAAGCGTGAAGTCTGTGTCGCCAGCAACACAGAAGAAGCTACAAGAGAAATGGAGAGAGTCAAAGCGGAGATGTAGGGCAAGGGAAAAAGCCACTAATGCTGTCCTTGATCTTACGCCACAATCACCTCAGGATCATGACCAGCCATTTGAAGAGATCAATGACCCCCCAGTGGCAAGGCCAGTTATCAATGGAGCCTCAGTGGCAAGGCCGGTTCTGCATGAAGTGATCAATGCTGTCCCAGTACCAGTACACGTTTTGTGTAGCACACCAGAGAAGTCCCCCCGAAACCAAAATCCACCCAAAAAAAGAAGAAAAACTAAATGACCAAAGAACTACGGAAACTACAAAAACAAAATGAGAAATTAATGAAGGAACTTGAGGCTGAAAGAAGAAGAGTAAATACATTTAGGCGAAAGAATCAACGCCTCGTGCAAAGACGGAATATGGATAAACGTGCTAACAAAAAAACACAAACAAAGCGAGGAAACACTGGAATTCAATTAAAAATATATATTTTACCTGTGTTTTGACTGAATTTAAAATAATAAATTTGACTGTACACAACATAGGCATACTAGTATTCTGTTGTCCAACGGTGCAACAAAATGTCCCGTGGTGCGACAAATTGAATTGTGAGGGGAAAAGGTATTTTAATGAAAAATGTATGTAAAAAGTGTTGGATAGTATAACAATGATATCATCACTATGCAGCTTTAAGGATGAAATGAAGATTCCTTGAGTTTTATACAAATTATAATGAATGTAACCCAGACATTTGGGTTAAGTCTCTATGTGTACATCTTATAGTATATAAATAACATAATTCTGAATTTGTTGGGGGTATGTTTGATGTGGAAATATAATTGGGACAAACTAATATGCCTTGTGCTTATCTATCTTACCTGTCCAACATTCTCTGAATTAAATAATGGCATTCTTTATGTCGTTGCACCGGTGGACACATCTTAGGACTACCACACCAAAAAGTGAATAATATGCAAAATATATGAAGAATTAGAAATGGACACATTCAGTTTTGAATTATTCACATATAAGGGAATATAATTATATGTCATTGGACATATATTTTTGAATTATTATTTTTTTCACTTTGGATTTGAGTTCACGTCAACCACCCATATACTCATACCTGGTTTTTTTCTGTCTTCTTCCACAGCAATGTGATGTTCCTAATTTGGGATCTGCTTCTCTTGCGTCTGTTTCCGAAGAGTCTTACTTTGTTATCCCACCGGACAGTGTCCTTCAAGTTCCATTGGATAGGCCACAGTTCTCCAAGACTTCATCTTTATTCCTCAACATTTTTCTCTGCAGTCTATGACATCACTCCTGCTTAAGCTTCTCTACGCTGACTACCATAAGAATTAAGATTTATGATAGAGGACCCTCTCATCCCCTTCATCAACTCCCACCAGACAGGAGATTCAATCTACTACCACCAACTACAAGAACTCCTCAGCAGAAAGCTTTCTTAACGGACAATATAAGTTTATTAATCTATCTTATAGTATTGTTGTATTTTGTTGATTATACCACGTGATAAGCAGGTTGGGATATAAAGCATTACAAAATAGATGAATTACTGTAATGATGTTTGATTATATTATCCATAACAATGTAAGGATTGCAAGGGAACTGTTAATACTATATAGTTTACATGCTTAGAAAAACGACGTACAATATCAAGTATTGTACTGTAACCGAATTTTGTTTCGCATGTGTTGCATCACAAAGCAATTCCTGTACTGGAAATTTTTTTAGTTGTTAAATTTAACTTCATATGACAAGTAACTTAGGCACGTGACATTAACTAAGTAAGTATACCTAAAATGTAATTGGTTAAAAGACAGTAACCCATCTTTGGGTGAGGCTGTGTTGGGCTTGATTTTAACAGTTTTTGAGTAATAATGCCCAAACATGGTGATAAAGTGATTCCGTAGGTCTATATCAGTATGACACATAACTATGCCATTTCAAGTTTCTGCTGTTAGTCAAGCGGGGCCTGATGAAAACAACATAAGAAAAAAGATTCACATAAAAAAATGAACAGACTATACAACCAAGGCAAGAGGAGGGGAAGTGAACACGGTAATGGTATTGCACACAAGCGATATAATAATTGGAATTATTACAAAGGATGGCCTTAGAATAAGCTGTTACAAGCTGCTTCATGCAGTACGCACCGGATGATCTTTTAACCAATACATAGCTGCGATTGTTGAGTTTTTCCCTCATGACCATTACGAGTGCACCAGCCTGCCCTGCCTCAGACTTAGGCTTTTCACTCGTTCTATATTGTTGTGCCGATGTTATGCAAGGGTTATTTGTAGTTACTTGGCGGGTGGCTAATCGAAAAACAAAGAAAGCGTCCTTAATCGAATTTCTGTTTTGTTTTGAACTATCGGAATAATAAAAGGACGAATGAAACTGAGACATAATTATAACCCGATTTCTGGTTTGGTATTTTACGAAATCGAAAGAATAATTGCAAGAGCACATCTGATGTGTGCTGGCTGACACAGTATCTTAATCTTACCCATGTGTAAATGCAACATGTATACTGTGATCACCTAAAGATCAAGGTCATTGGATGTATTAGTCTGGATGTCATGGTTCTTCAGATGCAGCAGTATCTTTAACAGAGAGGAACAAAGGAGAATTTTACCAGACTCTTACCAGGAAACAATTTTGAGAAAAAGACCTTTTAAAGTTAGTGAAACATGTTTCTCCAAATTAGTCACCCTGTCTATTCAAGCTTCAGAAATGTATTCATCATCTGCATATGGCAAAAAGAAGTTGTATATTCTGAGAGCCTGGCCTTTTTTAGTTGTTTAAATAATCATAATCCAAAACCCCCAAAAGAACAAGACACAGGTTTTTAATCCACGTTTATATCAGAATCTGCTGTTGCGACACCCAACTGATTTTGATAGAGCGGGTCGCATTTGGTGCTAAAGAGTGTAAATTATATTTGCGTTGATGCAAAGGGTACCGAGGTCCCCGGAGAGGTACACCACCTCTCTTAACATGAGACGTATCATGTGTTGGTATGGGCTGTAAACCCTACCCACCTAATTTACAGTATTGAGATTAGATGAACAGAGAAGATATCGAGAATGCTTATTAAAGAGTCCCAATTATGTTTTTTGGTGCTTTCCCGTTCCTCCAGTGTGTTGTATAGGATTGTTTGCATGTAAATGGTCTGCAATGGCTAAAATCTCAAAGTTCCCTACAGAGGGAGTTCCTCTCCCACACACTCCACACAATATGAAATCATTAGTGCTTCTATTTGCTGAATTTCCAACACATATATGCAATAAAAGGTGTGCATAATATGTCCTTTTTAGTACCGGAAATCTACATTTTTAGATATCATCTGGATCTTCAGGTACCCCTTTTCCCTCCTTCTGTAGTAACCTCAGCTTTGTATGGCACTGCCTTAGAGAAATACATTATCTGTATGAAACACAAGACTTAACAAATTAGCGTATCCACTCGAAACGACAAAAACTTTAGATAAGAGATTAATTTAAATGTTGTTGAAATGCATGAAGCATTAATAAGAGAGAGATTAGGAAAGGTCATTTCATACATCATGTACCAACAATAATTACAAAACCTAAAGGAATTTAACAATTAGCTCTTTGAATGTGTTTAAGTGATTTTCTATAGAGATTGTAGAGTATTTCATTCTTGATTATGAAACAGATTATTATCTAATCAGTCTTGTTGGTTCTCCGCCTCAAACAACTTATATGTTTGGTTCTGAATGGTTGGCGTAGGACGCAGCATCACAGAGAACTCAGAAGCAGAGAGGGAGGGGTATTTATTGATATGCTAATGCTGTCGTTCTTTAGCGTGTGGCAAACTGCAACACCAGATCACTTATCGACACTCACGAGAGAAGAAATAATGATGGGAAGCCAAGATGGAAGAGGAGAGAAATGATTATGGAGGACAGAAAATTGGAGAGGAGGGAGTAGGAACAAAAGGAAATCATTTTACGAGGACTGACTTAAACACAATTTGTTTTCAGTAAATGGGAAACTCACTCACATCGTTGGCACAGTTTGATCTGAGGCAAAGCAACTTTATTATTGTTCCATTATTACCAGGGCCTATGATATTTGATTTCAGAAAACCACTGGCTCTTCACATCTGCAATCACAACATTGTTCAGCCATTACAAACCGCACTCGAACATTGTTAGTATTTTTGTTCTGATGTATGAACTTTCCTTGCACTCTGTTGAGTTATCGACTGCCTGTCTAGTCTTATCAACCAATATTTGTTCATGGAAATAAATCAAATGAGCCGGGTGCTGCAAACCTAGATTTTGACCAAGAGATTTATAATTTTGTACCACTGTTCACAGTTTGACCCCGACCAGACTGAGAATGATTGGGTGGAACCTCTAGGGATGGTCAAATGCTTTAAAGAAAGACAATTTGACCTCCATTTAAGAATCAAACCTGTTGGATACTGCAATAACTGCAATTGGCTTGTGAGTGGTGCAGGAATGAGTCCTAAAAAAAGACCTAGGATCCAATTCTGAATCCTTCGTCTCAAAGTCAATGGTTTGTGTACGTGTTTCTGGTCAGAAGTCTTATATAACGTCTTTGGTTAACATAAAGCGTATGAGATTTTGCAGCGACTCCCCCAGAGATCACCTGATCAAGCTGAGTTAATACCAACCAAAAGTATGAACTGGTCATATATAACCGGGATATGATAGACCAAACCAAATTGGAAAAGTTCACAATGCAAGATTGTTGTTGGTGTATCTACTCACAGTGAAACAGACCACTGCAGCATTATCAGTGTATCTGGTTTTATTATTTATAGTTATGTCTTTGAGTTGTATGATTTTTATTTTATTGTATTGTATTCTATAAACTACTGACAATATTTCTCTGTGTTGAATTCAACAAACACTGGAATGGCTGATATACATGAGCAGAGATAAAGATTTAAGAAAAATTGTGGTCTCTTAATTTTTTCCAGAGCTGTATGTGATACAGTTCTGACCAAGTGCTGCTGAAGCTGATAAAAGTATAGTCTAATAAGCTCACCCTGAGATGTCCTACCAAGGCCTCTTGGGAAGTTTCTCTCAAATATCCAAATTGTTCAATGGACTCTAGACACTTTATATGCTGTTATAATTTATTCATGTGTCTTTGTTTCTTGTCATCCTTCATTGTCACTTTTGATAAAAGTGCTTTCTTGAATTGTGTTTTGTTTTGTTATTCACTCTGTTGTGGACATGCTGTGAGAGCATACAGCCCATCATTTACTGAAACAGAATTCCCTTCATCAAACTTCTCCTCTTTCTTCCTCCTCTCCTGTCCCCAGTCCTCCTTGAGGCCCTTCGGCATGGAGACAAGATAGTTGATGAATTTTATGCTGTGCGTTGAGGTATTCTTTGATTTCTGATTTGTTTTTTTAGCAGCTCAGACAAAGGAGCCGCCATTCTCAGTGAAGCCTGACAGCCATTTGAGAATATGATGAGAGCTACAAAAATGCAGAGTAGACAGACACTTTTCTGTCATCCTCTCAGACAGTGAAACTCCAGACATCCTTTTCATCTCCAGCAATCTTGCTTTGTTATTCTCTCCACTGATTCTTCCCTTTCTCTTCCCCCCACGCACTCCCTCTCTTTTCAATAACATATACATTTAAACATGAGAACTGCCTGAATCCTTTGGAGGTCTCACAGTGGGCCACATATCAGTGGGATAATGAAAACATGTCGCTGGGTAGCCTTTTGCTCTACGATTAGTATTAGAACAAAACCATCACTGTGTTTTTCTCTTTCTGTCCGCTGCCTCAGTCCCTTTATCTTTCTGTCATCAACTTGTCCTCATGCTTTGTCCCCTTTCAAAAAAATAGTCAAGGCTATTTGTGTTGAAACCCTAGACATAAACCCTTGTGGTTGTTTGCCTCAACCAAGGAATTGTTGTTTGGAGAGCAATTTAATAAAAAGGTATGAAGGGTATATTTTGTGAAATGGACATCACTACACAAAAATCTATGATACAAGTGAGGAGCATGCTGTCTGTACTTGGAGGGTATTTTTAAGAGAGATATAAAGAGGATTGATTGTTGGGGGGAGTGTGTGGGAGAGAAACTACCTTTGGAGGGAAATTTGAGATTTTAGCCTTTGCAGACAATTTACATGGACAACACCCTATATAACATACTACAGGAAAGGGAAAACCCCAGAGAGCATAAAAAGGGCCTCCAATAATAATAATAATAATAATAATAATAATAATAATAATATAATAAAGGCAAAAGAACACCTCTATAAATGGTCTTCCTTTAAGTAACTATTTTCTTCAGTCTTTAAAACACCTTTATATACAAGTCAGCATTTACCAATCCACACACATACACATGGAGGCAGAGGCCACCATACAAGGTGCCACCTGATCAGGGAGACTAACATTCATACATATAAACCTACCATTGGCCATCGAGAAAAATGTAGTATCCGGCCAAAGGATGCATCAACATAGTGCCAGCAGGGGCTGGGGATCAAACCACCGGCCTTCTGATTGGAGGATGACCAACTACTTACTGAGCCACAGCCTCTCACTGTTTTTTTGTTTTTTTTATGAGAAGAACTAGGCTGATGTTTTCGACAACTACATTTGCCTGAGCAGTTTTATCATAAAAGGTCAAGTGACTTCGCTGATATTCATCACAGTATCTCAAGCTAATCTAACAATAATTATATGTTTAATGATGCAGACAGCAAGAAAGGAAAGAAAGGAACCGAATAAAGACGCAAGGGCAATATATGTTTTTGAGAGGCAGTGCCAAGATGGAATTGGATAATGAGAAACAATCCATAAAAATGTTTTAGATGTTCAAGAAGCCAGTTTTATACCCACATCAGATTACAAAATTAATTGGCATTGCAGCAGCATGATCTCACAGTCAGATATACTAGATACAGTATCCCAATGCCAATCACCAAGGGAACCCAACTAGAAACAGGATATAAGCAAAGACCAAGTGAAATACCAATAACTGGTGTTTAATGCGTAAATATAATGAGCTAGTAGGTCATTGAACCGTTATCTGCATATCACATGAGTGGCCAGATATGTTTACATGTATGCAATGTAAATTGCCCCATGAGGTGTCAATGATACAGATTTAATGGAAAACAGGGGAGACCACAACCCTTTACTTATTATGTTGAACAGAGTAGGTGTCCATTATCAGGAATTAAGATACCCACCAGCCTATCAGGAATATAGTATTCACCAAGACTATGGAATAACACTCCGTTCAGCACTTTGAATCTCTCCAGATGAATTTAATACAAAAAATGTCTTACTGGATAAGGTAAGTCTTTGGAAGCTATCAGGTTCATACATCAAATCATCCATTTGTGCAACACCATCCAACTGTTTAGTGTCTCCATTTCGTGAGTCTTTATCTGTGATCAAAATCTGTACAAATGTTTTATTTTTCGAAGTAGCAGGAACAGATAGTGTACTGATAAACACGCCCTGCCTACATTTTAAAATAAACTGTGATAGATAAAACTTCTGTGTTGTATTTCTATTACTTTGATACCCAGCTTGTTGTCCCACATTTAAAGAAAGCTACTCTAAAAAAACAAGTAGGATTTTTTTTCTTACTGGGGACTTTGCTACAGAATATGCCCTTAGCAAATAAGCTCTTATCCACCCTCACTGTGTATTTCATTTTTGGCCTCAAACTTCTGAAGCTTTGATTTTCTGATTGAGAAGGTTTTATGCATTCTGACACCTTGTTTGAGTGAAAAAAAAACACCTTTCCACTAAGTTACTTGGATCAGGGCGCATTGAGTGCTTTTCTTTCAAGAGTTTTTGCTGTTTAGGGATAATCATGTAGGCTTTTTATTATATTGTTTTTCATTGAAAGCTTCTTATACACATCTCCTTATCATCAGAGGTTATTATGGTAGAGGCTTTTTTTTAAACGATAAAACATTTTTGATATGAAGGCTCTTGTGGGATTTGTTTGGCCAAGTAAATATTTCTGTAACAACTGATCTGCTTAAATCTTAGGAATCCATTAGGGTTAGGGTTAGGGTTGACGACAACATCAAAGGACGCTTTACACAAAGTTAAGTCTTTCAAATTAAGATGTTTATTAATTGTGCAAATGTATTTGTAGACTTTATACTCTTGAGTTGTGTACCTTGATGGTATTTAGTCTATCAGTCGAAACCATAGTGACTTTGGAAAATCTGGAAAATGATTGCTTTTTTAATTGGAGTTTTTCCATAAACATTTTCCTATGAATAACAAAAGGTAGACATACTAGTTGCGAAACGTCATGTTTATTTATCAGGCTCTAAAAAGATTTACAACTCCAATGGTTAAAGTGATGGTCAGTGTTTTCACAAACTGGCTATATTTCCCTCACTTCAAAGCATCCAAATTTGCAATCCTCCATTACATCCGCTGTCACTGAAAACAAGGATGTATAACTTCTTGTGACCAAGGTGCATAACAGAGTGACAGCAGATTGGTTCAATAGGCTACCGTTGACAATCATTTGCACCACAGTGTGAACTCACTTCTCAGGTTAGTTTAGAATGGTAGCAGAGCAATTTGTCCTTGAGAAACCTTTTGCAGGTCCTATCAAACACAACTTGTCCGTCCCAAATTGCTCAGGTACCTATGGGTGCTATTTTTTAAGGAAAAAGTCAGTAGGGTAACTAATGGCCAGCTTCCAATTAAGATGTTTTTCTCTTGCCTTGGCTGTGTTCAAGATAAATAAGATTGTGCTTGTGTATTTGCAAAGAAGTAAGGTTTTTTCCGTAACTTCACAATGGAGTTCAGAAGTTTCAGCATTGTTCATGTTCTATCTTTTATTTTATATATTTTTTTGAGTCGGAAGGCAAGGTTCTGTCCTTCTTCATTCATACCATATGTTCATGAAGAATGGGTAATGACGGAAGGAATGAGATTGCGGATACAAACGGCCAAAATAGGTTTTTTGATCTCCCTTAGTCTGCATTCACATGATACGTTGTAAAATGGCTCTGCGCTGGGGTTGCCGTTGTGTTTCTATGGACTAAGTTGTGCTGCCAGACTAGGTGGAAGCCTTGTCGGCGAGTGCTGTGCTCAAAGTTTAAATTATTACAACTTTACCTTGTTGCCACTGGACTTTCAATGCACAACTAATCAGAGAACAGCTGTATGTAGGAGTGCAAGCTAGCAGAGGAGGTAACCACAAACACAACTGGCTGTTTTCACTACAAGGCTTTGAGCCCAACCTCATGGATGGCTAAGAGAACATTTTGTATCTAATTGAATACAGTTTTAGGGATAAGGTGAGAAGTTCAGTCATCCAGGAGGGACTCAGAGAAGAACCACTGTCCCTTTACGTGGAAAGGAGCCAGTTGAGGTGTTTTGGGCACCTGGTAAGGATGCCATCTGGTCAACTCCCTAGGGAGGTGTTCCAGGAACATAGAGCTGGCCCGAAGACAGAGGGGCAGACCCAGAACCAGGTGGAGGGATTATATCTCCACGCTGGCCTGGAAAACAGTGGCGGTTCTAGATCAATTTTACAGAAGGGGCCAGGCTGGGGTCATTTATTTTACGAGGGGCACAATAATCGCTGTTTAAAAAACACAAAGATAGTATAAAGTAGTTGCGTAAAATAAACATAAAATACAGTAATTGGTATTTGTTTCTTTAAAGATATTTATTTCAATTACTTTGAGTTACAGTTCTTTGTTCCAGTATTTATTTATATTCATTTATAGTTCTTGTTTTAGTGACTAAGTTATAGTTTTATTGAATCACATAAACAGTATTTGTTACAATACTGAATATAAGTTTCAGTTCAATCTCTGCTTTACATTATAGTCCCTGCATCCCATGGCTGAAGTTTCCTCTTCTTTCAAATTACAGAGCAAAATCCTGCGGTTTTAGGTGATTTTTATTCTCTCAACATCTAGTCTTGAATTGTACTTGAAGTAAAGGGAACAGCCTCTGGTCAGAGGTGACACGTGTTGTTGTTTGCTGACACTAGAATGCTGAGTTACATTATTCCGCCTATCACACCATCACTATAGCCAATAAATCATAATATTATAAACTTTTCTTTTTGAGGGGGGCCACAGGGTGAATTCCCAGGTCAGAGTTGATTGACGTGGCCAGGGAAAATGACGTTTTGGGCCCCCTGCTGGGAAGCAATGCATCTAAGCAGTTGAAGACGGATGAATTAATGGGTTTCTAAGCCAGTAGTTTGATACACTACATTTCAACCTAGCCTTGTTTTACATAGAACTAATGTTGCTCTATACATGCTCCTAGGCTTTCCAATATTTTATTTTTCCCTGTAAAAATCTAATAACTTTAGGTCAGATTGTGGTACAGCTTTCAGTAAATTGCTTATGCTCAACAGCCTGAAAAATAGGTACTGCTTTAAAATTGTAAAATCTTCAGCGTGACTAATGATGTGTGATGTGGAATTGGGCTTTTGTTGGGGGGCTTCCAATATCCCAGTGCGTGAAATTATACGCAGCAGATGCTACTTTGTTCACCAGAACAAAGAAAGCTGGAAAGGTTCAGAGAATGAAGTAATGACAGTAATCATGTTAAATGATGTCAGCAGGTTTACAGGCTTCACATGGTGAGTGTACATGTTAAAAGCCAGAAACCTCCATAGTATTATTCATTGTCTCCCTTGTTATCCTCATTATCACTGTGTGTTGTGACAGATAAAGGGGATCTTTCAAGCCTTCTTTCATCTTCAAAGAGACACAATGGACATCACACACACACACCTACTGCACTCCATCTCTAGAATGCGAGGCGTTTATTTTAAGTATATTTAAGTGTGTACATATTTCACACACTGTGCCCTTATGGGAATACCTAATTGCAGGATAGAAATGACAAGTAAAGAAATAACATATTTTAAAGAACAGCAGTAAATATAAAAAAACGTTATGCCTTGATTTAAAAGTACCATCTGTCACTTTTCAGCATTTGATGGGAGTTTGATACAGAAATGTGAAGTGGTGAAAATATTACTCATTGTCACGACCTCGACTCAAAGCAGGAGAATCCAAAAGCATGACCCAGAGATACAGTCTTAAATGTAATAAAAATGTCTTTTAATTAAGATGAACAGAAAAATCTTTCTTTCAGGGTAGGTATCAAGGAAAAACAAAAAGCGCTCACAAGGAGGAAAAAGACTAAATTTAACAAAAGGAGAACTTCAGGATTATCTCTTCTCTAGAGATTAACCTTAGCTTGAAACGCATCAACAATTCACTTGACTTGAATAAACTCCCTCCGACCTGAGGCCTGACATGACTGCAACAGGGAACGAACAAGACGAACTGACACTGGACAGGGGGAGACAGGAGTATTTATGCATGAGGTGAGTGGGAACAGGTGGAAACAATCAGGGGCGGGGCAGACACTGATGATGGCGGGAAAACACACAAAGGGAGGAGGTAACAGGGCCTGGAATGAAAAAACATGAGTTAAGTCTAAAATAAAACAGGAAGAGGAAAACAAGACATGACATGAAACACGGGGGCTTAACTAGACATGACAAAAACACTTACAGACATGACATGATGTAAACACTTGATTAAATGACATATATCACATAATAAACAAACATAACTAACGGATTTGACGTGACACAACATTCATTTAGCACAATGGAAATACTCTACTGCAGTAAAAGTCCTGTAAACTTCGAGATACATGGTTTTCAATGGATAGGAATGGAATGAAGTTGCATAAAATGGAAAAACTCCATTAACAGGTATCTCATATTAAAGTACAAGTACGTGATATTTGTACCTAAATGCAGTTGATGAGTAAATGTATTTAGTTACATTCCACCACTGACTACATGGCTTATGGAGTTACATGAAAAGAGATTATATTATCAGCACACATTTTTTTAACTGTATTCCTTTACAGTTACATAAAAAAGTGTGAGTCTATACGCCTACTGCCTGAATCTGCTTTATGGTTTCACTTTCTTTGGTTCATTTGTTGTGTTTTTAGTTTTGTAGGTGAACCTATATGTTCATAAAATAGTGTGTGTGAGCTTAACTGTGTGTGTATTAAACTAAAACGGAGCATTTTCTGTCAGCTCAGATTGTATTTCTGCTTTTTTAACTTGAGTATGTGCTCATGTGTTTCAGTGTTGGTGTATAGGCTGCTGCCTGAATATGCTTCATGAGAGGAAGGTTTTCCTATCAATAAAAGCTCTCAGCAGAGGACACATTTCTGATCTTAATGTCTTGGTTTCTTCTTTTCTAAGGTCACATTGTTCTGTTGTCTGACATAATACAGTTAAGTAAAGCAAAAACTTTTATTGATATTTGTCGTCCAATCCAAAGTAACAGAGAGTAATCAGGCTACAATCATTTTATAATTTGACACTCAGATTAGGTAACTGGTAATAACAACAATTTAAAGTACCAACCCTGACCATGTATAGCTGAGTCTCATCCCCAAAAGGTTTTATATACTGTACATAAGAAGGAACACCGCAGCTTCTGTGATGACCGGGGGAGTTAAAAATGATTCCTCAAAAAAGGAACGCCACCAGTGTTTCAAAATCAGTTCAGTTCTGCGCTGAAAACAAATTGAGGGGTTGTTTTCGGTCTTCACTGCTGTAGCTGTCAAACAGGCTTACTTTCTTTATGAAGAACTGAGAAGCCAAAGATGAAACATTCTGGAGATAAAGGCATAAATGTGTTTCAAGACTTATTCAGACATGAATCCTTTTTAGTGTGTTCAACCAAAGCAAACTTTTGGCACGGCCCAATTACCCAAAAAGTCAGTGCTAAATCAAGATAGATGAAAACCACACTGGCCGGCTGGAGTCACGAAATTTCACCCAGAATTTAAGTCTTACCATGTATTATCCAAACTCCAATTTGTGGAGGATTTACAATTATTGAAGACGTTTTTGCTTATATGAGAATTGAAAATGTCACCTGGCAAAAAAGGTCTGAAATCACGGGTTCTACCGTCTTAACTGGAGGACATGTCTTGCACCTTAATTCATACGTTTCTTCCTTTGCTGTGAACTGAAAAACAAAACAAATCAAAAAACCTTTCACACAAATATCTGGCTACAAGGTTTAGCGATGACATATTTTTGTAGTCAGACCCGGGACTTAGCATCGCTAGGGCTCCCTTGGCAAAAAGCACTGGGATTTTTCCATTGGATTTTGGAATATTGCAGAAAACAAGAAAATTCCTAAAAACACATTTATGATTACATGCAAAATTGTGTTCAGTAAAATACATGTTTATGACAGTTTGTGATTTTTGTAAGCGTAAATGAAATATCTAGAAGTAAAAAGCTAATATCAGGCCATAAACAAACTACGTCATGGTCGCATGACTTCAAATCAACACCGCTAAGCTAAATGCACTAATGCTGAGTAGTCCCATTTACTGACTTGTTAGCAAATGCTGTTTTTATGACACTTATTAAGGGAACCGGGAGTTGTGAATGCTAACTCAATTCTTGATTTAAGTGATTCCCGTAGCACTCCACTGTCTTAGGCAGGAAATATTACAAATGCCAATCATTCCCAGATTAAATGACTGCAGTAGAAGCCACCAGACCTTGTAAATAGTAAAACATCAAACTGTTAATAACTGTTCCAGCAATCACCATCTTCAGTTAGAGTGTTCGAAAGAGACACTGAATAAGTTACAGAAATGAGAAAAGTACACATTAAAAAAAATACATTTTTACTGAGCTCCCCCTTTTGTTCTCTCTTTTCCTCAGGTGTTCCTGATCTGCTCCAGGCTACGCCTTTGCTCAGGGGTGTCCCTGATCTCCACAAGGACTCTTTTAAAAAGAAAGGCTGAAGGAAAATAAGCTCTCAGTCTTTTAGCTGCCAGACTCAGCTGCGCTCAGGCAACCTTAGTTTATGAATTTGCTTTCTCCTTATGTCTTTTTGTTGTATCTATTAAGTATTGCAGCTTTGATTATTAGTTTAGTATGCATTTGCCTTTAAAGTTTGGGAGTGGGAGTTCTTGGTCTTACGGCCCCCAGTGTGGCTGGCCCAGGCTTCCCTCATCTTTTAGTTCTCTTTCCTCCAGACCTGCATAATTTCATTTAGTTTAAATTATATGTTGATATAAATAAAAGTATTGTTGTAAACTCTCTCTGTATGGCATCACAGTATATGGTCACAAACTAAGACAGCGATTCTAATATTGAGACACACCAGAAACCCCCAAAAAATATAATGAAAATTTAGCAAATATGGTACATCTACTGCCAACAGGTTTAACTTTTTTTAAAGCCAGCATATACATGCTATTTTTGGTGTATATTCAACTTTGTTTTTCTTGAAAAACTTTTACCCACACAAGCATGTAAAGGTAGAATAAAAATACCGCTCTGTCTGTGTGTTGCTTCCCTATTATAAGTTTCCTAGCCTCAGTCTTTTTAGTGTGTGTCACTCAGAGTACCATATTAGAACTGCTTCTACTGAGACACAGCATTTAAACCTTCAATTAGAGCACCAACATGAGAAGGACAGCGATGCAGAGAGTGTTCACACACACACACACACACACACACACACACACACACACACACACACACACACACACACACACACACACACACACACACACACACACACACACACACACACACACACACACACACACACACACACACACACTCACTAAAGACAGCACATCAGGCTTACAGTCTCAAGCTGCTGCGACTTTGAATGAAGCGTGCGTCCTTTTTATTAATTGTGGCCCACTTATTTTTAATTAAAGTTTCTTTGTGTGGTTCCATGCTGGTAACATGGGACAAGGTGTTAAGTAAAAGACGTCTGTCCTCGCTCTGTGGTTTATAAAGACGGGCTGAAAAGATGTGGTTCAGTTAACCAATAGATTATTCCCTTACATTAAGTAGATGAGACCCTTGCATTGGAAATCGATCATCAATCTCCAGAAGCAGATACAAATAAAGATAATGAAATATCTTTCATCAGTTTTTATACCTGTAGCCTATTACTGCTTGAAAATAGGAATTATATTGGCTTTTTAACTCCTCTTTTAGGTATTTGAATGGCCTTTTTATATACATTTACTGATCTAGTGCTGTGTTTCCACTGTAAGCACATCACTAATGCTTGTCTGCTTGCATCGTGACATATCTGCATTGAATTGGCCTGTGTAATTA
Source organism: Eleginops maclovinus (assembly GCF_036324505.1). NCBI lineage: Eukaryota > Metazoa > Chordata > Actinopteri > Perciformes > Eleginopidae > Eleginops > Eleginops maclovinus. The sequence continues at coordinate 31,537,835 of NC_086352.1, read as the reverse complement.
GTGTGTATCATCATCGCTCCTTCTGCCTCAGACTGACCTCCGCATATGCAAGCTAGTAAAGATCTTGGGCGCCCCCTACCAGCACATAACACATCTCGTTTCTCTTCACCCTCTCCTCATTTCCACCTTAGTGAGTACTCTACAACTCTGTCATGGGCAATGACCTGGAAAAAAGGCAAACAAATGGAAGTGGAAACCGCACACTCAGCCTTTACTTACTGAAAGTGTAATGTAAAAGGTGTGAGCAGGACTGAGATACTTTCTTTTCTCTCCACATCCTGATGACTCTCCGTTTAGTAACTTACTTCAAGTGTCTAATTGAAAAGGGCTTTTCCAACATTTTGCAATCATGCAACTTTTGTCCTCCCAGTTTGGCTGCTTATAAACGTATAGTATAAATCACAACGTAAAACTTTGATAGACATTGAAAGTCAACTTAATTATGAAATATTACCCAACATTTTTGTTGGAATTTATGGACAATACAAGTAATTTACACACAATTAAAACACATTTTATAGTTAATAATAAGCAAAAGTTTTGAATTGTTTTACAAAATTGAAACCAAAAGACCGCAGATACTATAAATTGGAACATCTCTAATTCAAATTAGTGATCATTATTTCTTCTTACAAAAAAAAGGACGCAACCATGCATCTGTCAGTTGTTACCACCCCTTTTTCTAATGTAAATTTTTGGGGGAAACTTTGAACTGAGAACAACAAGGGGGTCATGTGTCTTGTTTTACGTTTACAACATAGCACAATTTCAGTTATAAAGAAACCAAATATTGCAACAGTATGGTCAGAGTAAAGCACTTTAATCAGCAGTGTTACTAACCTCTGATCCTGTAAAGCAAATCGGTGTCCACTGACAATTGAACAATGAATTCATGTTGTGATCAGTCCAACTAGAGTCATGATCACTTGATGCATCATTAGTATTTGACTGACCTCGAGATGTAAACTGGTCAGGTATACCAGAATAAAAAAACAAAAACAGCTTCAGCTATTCAGAAAACTTAATTCAGAAAGAAGAAATATGTTTCACCCATTTTCTATCGCTTGCATCATCTTGTGGCCCCTCAAATTTAAGGCATTTTACTCCCAGATTGAGGGCTGCTCTGCATTTTCTAAATGCAAACTGGATGTTAACAAGACAACCTGCTGTAGTTGCCATGTTTTAATGTCTGGTTAATTTTCCAAAAGATGTTCGAATAGAAGTTGCCGTATAGAGTCAATGTTCCGGCAAGTTTGTACCTTGTGACCAGCTCAAATCATTTTGTGTAAACAAAAAAAATTGGGAGTACTTTAGGAATCTAAAACATAAAAAAAAAAGTATTTTGGGCGCTGTGAAATACAACTAAGACGGCGCTAAAGTTGCACAATTTAGTGATGAAACTGGATTGTGTTAAACTTAGTTTTAGGTGTTTTTTTGCAGTATTGTTTCCTTGATTTTAGTAAACATTGCACTGCTTTTCCATTATACTGAACAATATTAACCATCAACGTTATTGTTTTTTAAAAACAAATATTGAATATAAAATATCCTTAGTCAAACGTATACAAATAAATGAATAATACAACGTTAATGTAATTATTAAAGCAATATGGAGAAAATATATTTTATTGTTTTAAATCTTAACTCATTCTATTTAATTGTGGAAACAGCAGACTGGTGTTATCTTCTGTCACGAACTGTCAGTGATTCCTGTCTTATTTTGAAATTGAAATAAGGTCACCCCCTGTGTTATCTCCAGATGTACTTCCTTGTGTTTGATTGTCAGATCATTTTCCGCTGCTGCCCTTTTCCTGTGTGTTGTCCTTGTGATTAGTTCTGTATATATTTAAGTTCTGTTTTTCAGTCACCATTTGGCAGATCCTTGTTTGTCGAATAATGTAGAGTTCTGTTCCGCTTGTATGCCTTGCTCAGTTTTGTTTTGCCTGGATTAGGCCCACATCTCATCATTTTCTTCAAAGTGGTTCTGTTTCCTGATCTTGGGACTACCCTGATCTGCCTCCATGTGACAGCTCCAGTTGTGAATATTTAATTCTGAAAATGATAGAATTGCTTTAACTGGTGTCTGTTCCCTTGAAGATCAAAATATAATCCATTAAATGTATTCTTGCTAAATGAGTTTTTAATACATAAAGCCATTTATTCCTTTTGTAAACACAGATTTATTCTGATTACTGGGAGTAATATTGAGCCTTATCTTCATTTAGTCTTACATTGAGAACACTGTGTAAACAAGCTTTTTATAGCCACAATAGCTGGTCTAGGTTAATATTCTTGCTTATGAAGTTACAACATAAAGAATCTTTATTGAGAAAGAATCACGCAGTTATAATTACTTTTGGTACAGTTAGCTAAACCCTAGTTTGCTTAAGAACACACACAGAGTAATTCAGTCATGAGAAATCTTGACCTTTGTTTCTTTCTTGATTAATAAAACCCACTTCACACAGCAAAACACAGTTTAAGTACAACTTTTATTAATACTGGAATCATCACAGTGCGTTTTGTTACATTAGCAGTGACTAAAGTTAACAAAAAAAGGTCAATTTTACAAAAAGGAAGACAGAAAAAGAAAACCTTATCATCAGCGACAGAGGCGAAACGACCTTGGAAATCAATTCACAATAAATTAAAGAAGAATGGGGGAGAGAAAGCAGAGAGAAAGACAAAGACCACTGTGTCTGCAGGTCTACGTGGGGGGGTGAAGAGAGGAGCAAAAGATTGGTTTGTACAGAAACATAAAGCAGATGTAGACTGGGCCAAATTGGTATCCTTGGTACAAGATAGCCCTATAGAAAATGATATCAACGTCTCGAGGGTGAGTTGTGGAGAGATTTCATTTGGAGGCTATAGAAGAAGAAGAAGAAGAAGAAGAAGAAGAAGAAGAAGAAGAAGAAGGGACAGAGAGAGAGAGAGAGCAAGCGAGAGACACTACTGAGAACTGACAGAGAGACATTCAGTTCAGTCACTGTGGCACCGGGAGGTCACTGTGGACCCTCTGTTCTGCATGGCTATATGTCAGGAAGTTACAACGTGTTTCATCATGATCCCCCGGAAGACCATGATGGAGCTTTCAAGAATATACCTTAGTCACGTTTGCTTCAGACAACTGTGTGTGTGCTTATTGGTTTGTATGTGTTGGGTTTCTCCAGTTTTAGACAGCAAAAACGATTGGCAGATAGTGTGTGTGAGGTGGGAGGGAGGAACAGTAGGGGTCCGAACCAAGTGTCCTAATGCAACACACATTCATGCATACACACATTCAGTATAACCTGGGCAGATGGCTTAAGGAGTGTGTTGTACTGCAGCAATTGAGGCCTAAGAACCCTTTAATATACTCCCTATGTTGGTAACTTTTAAAGACTTTTAAATTGATTTAGTAAGGTATCATTTTAAATTAAGATTGATATTGGGATTGAAATGCCTATTTAGGTTAAGACAAATGAACAAGTTCTGTCTTTTGCTAAACCTTAACCCTAACCGTAGCTTACTTTAATAAACTATGGTTTTGCCCATGTGCCATTCTTTTCATTACAAATTCAGCTCAATCTCTTCTTTTAATGGTCACTTCAGGGCCAATCTTGTTTGAATCATCCATAAGGAGCCTTTTAGAATATTTGTTTTTATTGTTTATAATCTGAGACAGTGAGTTTCCTGTGTTTTCTTGAAGGAAATCAAATTTGCATTTCAAACCGCAAAATAAGTCTGTTCTCAGCAACATTTCCACAGATTTGCATTTGTGTTCACGCTGCGAGCCAATGTCCACAGTAGAACTCTGCCAATTTCCTATAAATCTGAGTAACCAGGGAAACTCAGGGCGGATGGAAAACAAGTTGACTGGCTGAGAGAAGTTGTCCATATTTGAATATTTATCAGTCTTTTAGATTCTTTTTAATTTGTCTTTTAGTTCCATCTCGTCACGTCTAGCAAAAGACAAGATTTGTAGAATTGTATGTTAAATATGGATTACGAACTAAGCGCACATTCAAAAATAAAGTTGAGATCAGGGGATTCAAAAGCAGAACTTGTGAAATTGCTTCACGAGTTCAGATATACCCTCTTATTTTTTAACATTTACTTTGAAGGATTTGGTGATGTATGGTTTTGAATTAAGACTTTGGAATCACTCCTTTCTTGTGCTAATGTTCCGTGACATTTTAGCTATATGCTGTAATTGTCACTTGTGTCCATTATGGCATGCCGTCAACAAAAAAAGTTGCCTTTTGAATTTTTGCCCCATTCAACATAGATATCAATATAGTTGTGCTGCACACACATACAAAAATCCAACTGCATGTTAAAATACTGCTCCCCCTTGCGTTATGTTTGTTTTAGTGACAGAAGCTCACCAAGAAACCATCAAAGTGTTATCAGCTGCCTGTGATATGGTGCCAAAATGTAAAATGAATTAAAATGTAATCTAGTTAAAATGTTGAGTGTCAGCTGCTTGCCTTGAAGCTAGTCCTGTACAGCAGGGGGCAGTTTACCCAAGCTAATGCTTCTGGCGCTTCTTAATACAACACACCCAGAAACCACATCCATCCACATTTGAACCGTAGCACACATGCATACCCACATACAAACATGGAGAAAGGGGGAAGGACAAGAGTGAATGGGATATAAACAGAGAGAGAAACTGAGCTCATGTTGACTGTGGTGCGAATAAACACTTCATCAGAATGCTGTTTCATTAGCTTTGACATGCTGCGAGGGACAAAGAGTACAGCCGACAGGACTTATCCCAACAAATGTTGTTTTCTAACCTATCAGTCAGACGGCGTCCCTGGGTGTACTGTGCCAGTGGATGGAGGTAAGAAAAGAGAAGGACAATAGAGAGGAAAAGAAAAAGAGGGATACATGGGTGTATAAACGATCTCCGTACATAATCAAGTGTTCAAACAAATTTGATATAGTAATTAGTAGATTTTGTACACCTCCAGGCTTTCAGACAAGGGTGCTGCTGGGTTTTTAACCCTACAATGTCATTATACTCAATATGAAGAGGAATTCACACCAGAAAAGAGGAATTCACACCAGAAAATTACAATTTGTATAACAGTTACAAACCACGTGTTACCTTGAGTTCTTGAAGAAAACTTCTTGCATGCCACCATGTGAACGAAAAATCAAAAAACAATTTTAAGTAAATTGGCGCAGCTTTTAACAAAAGCAAAACTATACCACGATAAAAACTCTTGCACTGTTATCCAAGTTTTGCAGTTGGAAAACGCACCACCCATTCTGGAGTCCTTAGAAGGGGCGAAATGGTTTAGCAAAGAAAAGTTTGTTTTTTTTCCAAACTCAAAGGTAATATGGGGTGATTCATTGATATACAAATGGTCATTTTGTCAGTTAAGTAATCCTTTTTACTGTTGAAGGAATTTGGAGTTACTGGTTTTCGCCTGGATATTTCTTGGCACCTGGCCAAAAATGTGTCCAATAGAAAATGTTTTTGTGTGGATTTAACAAACTAAATATAGAATGGTAATGGTTGGCCAATGAATGTCCACATATATTTTCAACATTTTAACAGATTTTAAATGATGAAATATGTAAAAAATGTGTTTTTACACTGCTAGTTCCTTTTAAACATGATGTACAGTAATTAGGCCTGTGTCGTTTTTGTATACACAGGCGTTGTTTGTGTAGTTTGTTGTATGCACGCATGCCTGCACGCATGTAAATCTGCCAATATGTTTTCACGTCTATTCCTACAGTGGTCTGCTTCATTGTAGCCAGTAGACCTATTTCTACCCACATACACATACAGTCATTTAAATGGGCATATTGACATATCTGTAGCAGAGTAGTGGTTTCGGCTTGATCAGACAGTTAGTTCAGTACACAGTTAATTCAGCAAGTTTAAAAAAAGACATTATTGTTTTAGTTAGATAACGTTTTGTGCTGTTAAATGGGCATTTTAAAGGAAAATAGCAGTGTTGTATACTCATCTCACACTCATCAAATGGCCAGTGTGTTCAATATGACGTTTTGTCATCTCACTCAATGTGAAATCCTGCTCTTATCCTGAGTTGTGATTCATCATTTGGAATTAAGCAGCATGTCTGTTTTGCAGGGAATTATAAACCCTTTAATCAAGCAATGACTAATATAGATAACTGGCAGTGAATTCAATGTGCATTAGAATTAATAAACATAAAGCACATACTCATTCAGACTTGTGGAATTGGCTCTAACAGTGTCCTTGAAAATATAGCGAAGGGTAACCCTATATCATACCATTCAGAGTTGGCAATGTGGTATGGCTTTAAGATGGTGAACCAAAAGAAAACAGTGCTATGTTCCTTTAACATACCCACACTTGAATGTACGTACATGCACACTACTTCTGTATTGCTTTCCTACTGTTTAAACTTCATTCAGTTGTACAAGAACAAAGTCATGTCTTTGCAATGGTTCAAGCAAGTCAAACACATACAGTTAAATGTCCCCCCTACACATTGCAGTACATTCAGCATCCATACATTTATTCATGTACACTTTGACTTCCATTGGCGGTCTTACAGATAAACATTTTCTCTTTTTCTGTAGGGAGGTGATGGAGTCTTAGCCCGCTGCTCTGCCCTTCTACCCTCTCGCCCAGCTGATACAACACACAACCTCCACATGTGACAACACACACACATTGTGTTTAAAAATTGCTAGCATTCTCCTCTCTTACGCTTTAAATTGAATCATCAGTATATTATTTTAAGGGCCACTACTATATTTAAAACAGTTAAAAAATAGGGCATTCAACAGTAATGAGTTTGCCGACTAAACAGGGACACACTCACACTCGGCCCACCCATCCTACATCCACATGTGACACAGCTTAATAGTTTGTGTTACATTTGCAGTGATTTCTTATTCTTTTACATAAATTAAAATTAAGACTAAATATTCAAACAAAACTGCGGAATGAAAAAATTATAATACTGAAACTGAAAATTCAATGTACATTTTTTTAAACAAACCATTCATGCCAAATCTGGGCGCCTTATTCTCATTTACAAGTACAGCACATATTGGATGAACAGGCAGTGAAATGCTCATTCCACTCTTAGTCTCTCCGTCAGATTCTCAAGTCTTATTTAAAACTCCTGTTATTTGTCAGCGAGCATGTCAAACAAGCATCACCTTTTCCTTCACCACATATTCATGTACATAAATAATCCTGTCATGCAGCCGTGTCCTGAGCTGAACTGGGTTATTAGCACTAGGCTAAGCTAAACTGGAGCAGGTACACTTTTGCTGTGTCTCAATTTGTGGACTTCCATATTTTTTTAGTAGTTTGGCAAAACCAAGTGCAGTATGAGTACCTGGTTGTTGTACGTATGACAGTCAAAAAGTTATGTGTGGAACGCTAGACCATTCTTACTCAATGGTCGCTATTTTGGGTATCCAGCCAAATGGCAGTTACCACCAGAATTGCCGATATTGTAGCTGGATATATTTCCTGTTGCAATATACCATTAAAACAAAGGAAAAGATAATGGAATCGTCAATGCTTACAGCTGTTATCTTTGAAACAACACTACACTGTTGAAATTCAAACACTACATAATGAACACAGTGTACTACCTGCCACTAATGGAAGTATCCAAATTGAGACACAGCTTCAGTTAAAGGACATGATTACTAGAACTACATGTACTTTCTGTGACTAAACACATGCTTATCTAAATGTTAACATTTAGCTTAGCATTAGATACACAAACAGGGGATATCCCTCAATTAAATAAACAGTGTTGGGCAAGTTTAATTTTTTGTTAAACTACACATTACTCATCATCAAAAGCGGTGAGTTTTAAATTGATTGTACCTAAAGATAAATCCTATCTTCAACTAAAGGCCTGGCCAAACTCAGAGCTTCTAATTGCTAGCTTTCAGCTAACCACTGCCCAACACTGTGCAACTTACTGTGCATGCTCTCCCTCAAAGTCATTTTTTGTTTCCTATGGTAACCTTATTGCAAATATAATCCTCTGTACGATGTATCAGCTTTGTTGTATGGTGTCCTTATAAATAAAACTTGAGGAGCCAATCTTGGGCAAAAGGCAGCTGCTCAGCTTTTTCATAATGCAAGGAAATACAGTATTTACAGGTAACAATTCATTGCCCACGGCTGCCAATAAATGCATTGGTTAAATGCAGTAAATCAATGTCATTGTATGTGCATTGCTGTGCGCATGTACATGTGTGAAAATGAAGAATAACTAATTGAGTCCTTCATTTCCATTACATTCTTTAATTTCCCTAATCTATCATATGGGCCAACTGTTTTTGTCATATTGGTCAAGTGACCTTTTAAAGCCTGTATCCCAAAGTACTCTCACCTATCTGTTCAGTGTATTTTTTTGCATTATGCGTTGAGTGCAACCACTTAATTCACAATCCACCGTAGCACTATGGCTTGTAGAACCCTGAAGAGCTCTGATGTCCAATCCAATTTTAGATAAATATTTTTGCCCAACTTTCTCATCCCTGCTCTCGTTCGACCAATCACTTCAATTCCACCAGTCTTTATCACTTCCTTTTTGTCCCTCCCTGTCTTCTACAACACATTAAATAATTCCCCTCCCTATCATTGGCAACCATCTCTTTCACTTTCTCTCTCCCTTGCATAAGGTATGACTACAGCAACATTGAGCAGCTATTGTACATACTCTACCACCTATCAAAGTGCTTTACAGTTTATGTGTTTTTCAACATTTTTTAAATCCATTTCCTCCACCAGAAAGAGAAAGCGACAGGGAGAGAGACACACCTAAGTGGTGAGGCATGAATTCACAGTCAACATGTAATTTAGCATTCCTGATGATTGCCTGAATGTGATAAAGGAGAACTCACATTCCTCCATCTATCTTCTTCTTAGAAACAAGAAAATAAAACACATTTATTGCTCCATTTCTGATTTTACATTTTCTCTCTGGTTCTAGAAAATATATATGAATATATCTATACGCCTGGATTACTTCTCGTACAGTTGTAACAAGGTAAATGACGTCACGATATAAACAAGAAAATACACATACAACACACAGGAGAAAAGCCCTGCCCTCATTGGGTAACCAGCTGTCCTGCAGCAGAGCTCTACCCACCCCCCTCTCGCACCCACAAACAATCAATCACATGTGCACACACACTCGCCTTTGCCCACATGCATACAAATGAATGCACCACACACACACACACACACACCAGAGAGGGGAAGGGGGAACTAGCACGGTTCAATGCCAACAGTATTTTTTTAAACACTCTTTTACATTAGGATGAACCAGAGGGGACCTCTGGCCTGTTAGCTCCCCGTGCTAATACCAAAGCTAAAGTTCAGTGGGCTAATAAGTACAGTATGTCGCTGCTGAGATAGCCTGGATTCTAATCCAGCTGGTCACATGGCACTCTGACCCCTCCCCTCTGAATCACCCCCACAGGGACCTCCATCAGCCATTAGTCTTTTATCTAAGAGTAGACAGTCGGGTTGGTTGGAGAAGAGGATGGGGAAAGGTGTGATCGACAAACAAAACCCAGTCATTTCTCTCTTTGCTTTTTTTTTATCGTATCTGTTTTTCGTCCCTGGGTGAAGGTGTAGAGAAGACAAACATGCGTCCAACATACACTAGTTATAGTGGCCTGCTAGGAGCCTGTCAATATTCAGTATTTCACTTGTATTTGTCACCATGAGTTATTATCATTAATGTTATTATCATTATATTATATATCATTTACTCTAATGGTGTCATTAAACTTATTTTTTGTGTATGTTTTTATTCATCTTCTGTTATATTATAGCTTTCCCTACATAGTTAAGTGTTTGTGTATGTACTAAGCTGTTGGGTTACACCACACCAACACCTGACTCCCTATTGGCTGACAAGCATCATCTTCTTCCTGCTTCTCCTCGAATCACAAGATACGTGGTGCCGAGCGATCATTGGATACGGTCTTGCGGAGACGGACCCCTCTCCTGATGGTGGTCAACATGTCACCGGACCCTTCTGCCCCCTCTGTCCCTGTCTCACTATTGGTTGGGCCGGTTGGCTGCAGGGCCGGGTCATCAGGAAGGGCAGGGAAAGGAAACTGCCCTTCTCCAAGGGCATGTGCACTGGCTACTAACTCGCCAATCTTTTCCACTAGGCTGTGCCGATTGGCCGCGATCATCTGATCCTCCTCTGACCCGGCCCCTGGACCTGTTCCCATGGCAATGCCTCCATGCTGCTGGGTGTAGATCTCTAACGCCGCCCCTGATCCCCAGGCGGTATTAGGCAGGCTGAGGCGCTTAGGTGATGCCTTCACATAATCAAGTGCTCCCTGTGCATCCTCGACTCCAGTAAAGAACACACACTCCTCACTGCCCACACGTACAGGCACGCCGCCTGAGTGTGCTCCACCTGCGTACCCAGCAGTTGCGCCAGGTGAATGCGAGTCTCCTGGAACAGTTGGTGTCTTGACAGGCACAATGGGTGGTCGGATTGGAATAGGCCCCGCGCTGGACAGTGTGCGCCTCACGCCCGGTTTTGTAGACGGGGTTCGGCGGATGGTGGCAGTGCCTGGAGTACCTGAACCTCCACCTGCTATAACATGACCCCCAGGACCTAGAACCCCACTGGGTAATCCGGCTGTGCTCGCTGGTCTCTTGGTCTGGATCATCCGGCGGTAGTTCTGAGCGATGTTAGAATGGCGAGGAATGGTGGAGGACTTGTCAAACTCTGTCTGGCCGTCTGCACCTTCAGCATCACCATTCACTGAGTAGCAGTCATAGTCAGAACCTAATGTGGGGGGGAAAGGGAGGAAAAGGAGACAAAAGATTGAGGATCACAAAGAGAAGACCGGAAAGACAATTTATGGTGGTAACATTATTAGATAAGCACATGGATAGCAACTTTATAATGGTATGCTATTTTGATAAAAGATGCCTGAATCTGACAGCAAGCCTTGAGATGTGCAAACATTTAAGAATATTCAATTTAGTCTTGACATAAATTGTCATCTTCCAGCTGCTGTCAAGGAAAGTGTCAAAACTGTCATACTGTGCCAGCTGCTTGAATAATTAAATGGATGATTCACTTTGTTTGATTTTGGTAGCTAAAGACGGTAGCGGTGACCCGGCAGAACCAAGAAATGTAAGATGGACCTCGTAAATAAAAGGTTAATAACAGTATTTTGCTGTTTTATGCGGCACCAAATATGTTGGCATCACTTTCCATGATGAGGTTAGATACTTGATACTTGAAGATGATAGCTAATTGCATTGCTAGTTTATCTATCTGGTGTTGACACCAGATAGATAAACTAGCAATGCAATTACCAAGTTTATGCGCGGAGTGCAAGAAGTTTTCATGACCCTTGTGAAATTTGGTTACCAAGCTATTATAGGTGATCTGAGAAGGCAGTTTTGTAAATCACAGAGCATAGGTAGCAAAATAATCTCATATTGGATTGGCGAACTCTAGGAAGGTTAGGCCGTGACTTGAGCATTTAGTAAAAGAAATATTGCTGTTTGAAAGAAATACTAAATTGCCCTTCACAGGTAAGAGCAAACACGGAGAGAAATCTGAGGAACAGGTGACATGCACCGTACCAATTGTAGGTGTAAGAAAGAATCTACTAGTTTGATATCCTTGCTGTGCTGAGAAAGTTGGTCAGTGAGTGTGGGCTTGAATGGCGCAGGACATTTTATGTTTAAAAGCAAACATGAATCAATGAACCCATTAGGACTTGCAAAGAGCCAGGGTTCTTGGACACAACTGTGCAATTGAAAGTAGTATTCAGTCCATCTTGGTGGCAATATCTAACTTCTTCTTTTACCATAAAAAGGGTATGTGTATTCACTAAGAAATCCGTCACTAGTGGCTGCATGTACTTGAACCTTTTTGCAGCTAGATGTAAGTGATTTCCCTAAATTGTACCATGAATAGGATGCACTTTGCCAATCCTTTTTCGGAATTATATAATAATATATACATTATTATATTATTAATAGTTGAGCTGCTTTTCCTTCACAAACTTCAACATATGCCAGGTAGAATGTCTTTTGTAACTCAAAGCTGTCAAAGTTGCTCTACTGATGAGTGCAAAGCACGGTAGCACTTTTAAGTCCATGTAACAGATGACGTGGTGTGTTTTTACAACCAACCGCTCATGTTGTATAGTTGTTCTGTCTTGTGGTGACTGAACTGACCACTGCATTATGTAATTTGCAGGTTGGAATTTATTCTTTTTTGCAAATAAAGTTCTATTTCATCTGGCTCAGACTGCCTATTTCCCCTGAACCTATTAAGAGGTATTGGATAAGAGGTCTTGATTTTTCAACTGGCCCAGTCCATGATTTTTTTCCCTAACTCATTTTAAAACATCCATACCGTGTATCCATTTCCAATTGTTGGCCATTTGCACTAGAACTCTGCTTTTTATAGCAATAATTGCAGACAATCAATATCAGGATTAATCTTGGGTAAACTTGCACTTTCAGGCAAAAAAAGGGTATAGTAGATTACAGTTCTACCTTGGGAGGGGATTGTGTCTTCAGAGCAGGATGGGGTTGTAGTCTCTGTGCTGTAGCCACTGGAGTACTGCAGAGAGTCCCTGTTGCTCTTCTGCTGCTCCATACTCAGTCCTCTGGTCAGAACCATGGCCAGGTCACTGGCTGCTGGAGAAACCTCATCTCCATGCTGAGGACAAACAGAAAGAGGACACATTGGAATGGTGTTTACAATGACTTTTTTTTCAACCCTACATTTATAATGTCTTTGATAGTTTTAACAAATGTTTGTGAATTGTTAAAACGTCAATATTTTTATAATTTAAGACAATGATATATTTATTCATCCTCATTAATGGAGTATGATATATAACGCTTGTCAGCTAGACTAGGAGTGACATACAGTTTGTCCCTAACTGAGATAACGGAAAACTACTCTCCCGACTTTGTTGAAAGTCTGAAAAGAGTAGAATTCCCAAAAACAACAGTATCTCTGAAATACACAGTATTTTTTTACTAAATCACACACGTATTCTATGTGATCCTCTTCTTTCCAAAGTAATAACTAATGTCATATTGAGTATCCCCTGAAACTGTCTGAAACAGAAGGCCAGTGTGATCGGATTGGTTAGCTGACCGGCTCTTCTGTGATTGGTCACCTGCCAAGAGATGTGTGGGAAATGTCCGGACCCTTAGCATATTGCACTAGCCAACTGAAGCGCAAGCGTTACATAATCATGTCACTATGTTACGGAAGTAAAAATGGAGTTCAATGGAGGCATTTCAGGCAAGGGGGTGTGGGAGAGAAACTCCCTGTGGAGGGAACTTTGGGATTTTAGCCTATGCGGAACATTTACATGAACAGTAACCTATATAACACACTACAGGAAAGGGAAAACCTCAAAAGCATAATAGGGCCCCTTTAAAGTTATTTTAATTGCTACACACTACCCATGACAATATTGTATATACATTTACTGTATAGAAATAAATGTAACATATTCCCTTGGTTTATTCTACTCTAATTTCCAGCCTGCTTGTCGGCATTACCTTGGACGCGATGTTAGCCGGGGTCATCCTGTGTCTCTGCGCGTCCTCGGGCTGTGTAGGTGTGGCGTATCCCTGGGAGACCGGCGACATCTCGTTCTCCCTCAGTCTATCGAGCGGTTCCTTTCTTCTCGGAACTGCCGCTGCCGCCACTGGCTGCTCATACTGACCTGCTTTGGACCAATCCTGAAGAGGTGTGTCAAATTAATAAACACGAAGTAGCAGCTAGGGTTAGCACGAGAGACTTGTCCACTATCCAGCAGTTTGAAAACCTTCATCTGAGTGCAGAGAGAGGGGCCTCTACGGGTGGATTGTGTGGGAGTGCTTGGGAAGAGTGTGTGTGCGTGGGTGTATGTGGGCAGGGGGCTTTTTGAGTGTTTCAGTGTTTTTATCTTGATGAGTTGGAATGGCGAGCTTTCAACACCCTGCTTAGTTTTGGCAAATCTCCAGACGGCAGATTGCAAAACCATTGACAGGGGAGGCCCAAAAAAAAGGACACACAATAAGTTGGCATGAACATTTTCAGGAGGCAAAGCAATGTGGTTATCGATGAGTTAAAAAGGTGATGAAAGTGAAATTAAAATGTATTAACTGAAATGTATGAAAACGGAAACTGAAATAAAGGTGCAACTGAAGAAATGGAAGCGAATGGAGAACAAACCTTCCACATCGGAACCTTTGATGTGGGGGAGGAGGAGCTGGATCCAGGGGGGCAGTTATAGGGTGGGGACGAGGCAGGAAGAATGACAGAGAGAGGCCTGGGGGAGCCAGAGTGAGAGAGAGCAGGGCGGAAGGTAGCGAAGGACGTGCCAAACTGCGGGATGAGAGACATAGTCACGTCATCAGAGGGAAACAGAGACAGAGATGGCTAGCTGTGGTGGACGATCGCTGGTCCAAACACAGGAGAATAAAAGCCTCATACACACATCTACTCTACAATAGACCCACACACTAAGTATGAAACATAAGATCAGTGACAAGTGACTATCGTTTTTTGAACCAAGTTTAGATTAGACCACACCCACTTCCGCATCGACGTAGCTGTTTCATGTTTAGTTTAAAGTTCATGTTTAGAATTAGATTTTTAAGTTAAGTCATGTCTCATTGTTCACTTTTTAATTTACAGTCACTTCATAGCTTTCCTTCTCGATTCAGAGCCTTTCACTTCCTGTCATTGTGTGTTTTCCCACCATTGAGGTTGTCAGCCCCTCGCTTGATTGTTGCCACCTGAGTCCCATTACCTCTTTTGTATATAGAGACCTTGTGTCCCTTTTGTCTTGTGCCAGTTTGTCTTCCTTCTTTGTGTAGTGAAGAAATCCAGCGTTGGAAGCCAAGAACCTTCCCATAGTCAAGTTTATTTAGTCCCATGTTTTTGCAGTTCGCTTTGCTACGTTTTGCCTCCTAAAGAGTGTTTTTTTGTTGTACTTGTAAAGTATTTTCTTCTTGAAGAAAAGTAGGCCTACTTTCCACGTAATTTTTTCATGTCATACATTTGTGTCACGGTCCTAACCCAAAAAATGCAACGGTCAAGTGTAAGCCATACTGCTAAACATGACAGCAGTCTGGGGCTAGTGGAACATGTTATACTCAGTGACAGTGTTGGAAAGTAACATAATACACATAATACTCAAACACTGTAATTATGTTTTTTTTTAAAGAGCTAGAACGCTACAGACTTTTTGCAAGTTCATTATTTTTTAAATCCATCATGAATAATATTAAAGATGAATTAACATTTATTCAGCTAACTCTGATCGTTAGTCAAATTTTTAAATGCGCTATTTTCAACCTCTTTTCATCTACTTTAAAAGAAGCTGTATGAAGTAACTGTAGCTGCCAAATTCATATTTCGGTGGATAAAAACGCCAAGGGTGATGCTGCATTGATGCTTTTCCTTATGGAAGTGGGTGTGGTCAAACCCAAACTGGGTTGGAAATTGAGACACAGAAAGGACAGATCACAATCAGATGTCACTATATTTAGAATAAAAATACAATTAGTGTCAAACATGCATCAAAATGACTAGAAAAAACTATGGGATTCATAGAAAGCCTACATTTTCTCATCTATTGTTAGAAAGACCATGGGATGTGTTAAAGAAAACTGAAATTTAGTTGACTCTTTTGCAACATCTGCATGGTGGTTGTGCAAGGTAACCAGTGTATGTGGTGAACGCAAACAATCAAGACAATGCACGTCACTCAAATTGGAGATATATCACACACTGACTGCCATCGGTTGGTAGTAAAAGTTGTTAATCAACTGAAAAGGAACATAGACATGGATGCAAGCTGTTGTTGATGGCAGATGCTGCTTAAAATCCGACATGAATATTTACTTTGCCTCGCGAGCATCATTGGAATTGTATTTATGTTGCAAACAGATGTGCATGCTGGTCAAAGAATGTATAATGAAAGGGAAGGAGACAAGCTCTCAAGCATAAATAAAATAAATCTGTTATATTCAAGATGTTTATGTGGGTGTGATTGCACCAACTAAAGTGCTGAACACAATACAAAATACAAGGGTTGTAATCACATAGCAAGGGATAATGCTGAATGCTGCACATCCTTAAACCAGAATGTTTCTGAAGTCATGAAGGAATTATTCCTTTTACCAGAAATAAGTTAGCATTTTGCCACTTCCAATTCCCTTGTCTTGAAGTCTACGGTTGCTAACAGGCGGCTGAATGAGATTAGCTAACTTAGTAGCTAACAGCGATAATTTGTGCTTAGGAAGGCACAACTTTGAAAATATGTTACTAAAAAATATAAAGTTGAATCTAATTTCTGCTAGAAAGCCTTTATTCAACAAAACCCTCACATGTGAGATTCAATTTTACTCGTCCTTCTCTCGTAGGTAAATGGTGTTTGATTTGATGTTGTTTGATATTGTACCACCAAAAAGCATTCTCTGCTGGAGAGCCCATTTAGCCCACAGAGAGTTACTACTGCCTGATCTGCTGCAGGTTTTCCTGATTATCTAGATGTCAAAGTCTCCCATTGTTTTCAAAAATCCATTAAACTCTTAAATAAAACTCCTGCTACCGTGGTGAATGCAACGCATCATTTCAAACAGCATGTGTTGTATAATTCTGTTCTGAAATGGCTTAATACCACCACCACAATTATCACAGCTGTTTCAACAACGGTCCTATTATACTGGAAATTATTTTTTGTTCATGTTCATCACTGCCACCGTAACAAAAAGTTGTTGTCGAAGAAAGTTACAACTTCAAGCTGTTGGATTTATGAAACCACTTGGAGACCAGTTCGACTTGATATGCAAACTTTTTCACTGAACAGATGGCAGTGTCATCTGACATGCATACATCACAGCTTTGACATGCTGTGCATGGAGGGTAAGGAGGGTTCAACATATTACATTTTCTAATCACAACTAAATCATCTAAGTGAGTTGCCAGAAATTCTCATGTTCAAAATGTAGGAATATAACAGTATATTTGAGGCAGTTTACGGAGAGATGAACCATAACTATTTTAATGTACAAACAATGTAATTAAATATGAGGGGGAACAAATCATTTAAGGGATGTTTTCAGTGTATTAGTTTCGTTATGAAAAACACAAATTCAAAACTCTGATTACAAGGATGAATTGATAACAAAATAACCAGTTTTATTTGAATCCTGCTATCACTTTCATTTGGATTGAGTGTTATACTGATGACTTCCTATTGTACAGTTTGAATGGGAGTACTTACAGTGGTGGGGGAGCTGCATTCACTGACTGATTGGCATGTTTCTGAGGCCTCGGATGATGCTGAGCTGGACGACTTCTACAGCAAAAAAGCAAAACACGTATTAATGATTTGCATTGAATCTGTGAAGCCTATATATATATATATATATATATATATATATATGTATGTCTTCCCGAATGCCAGTTTCATGAAATCATTCTGGTAGATTTCCAAAGTAAATCCATTTAGAAGTTTAATCCTGATGTTTTGATGCTAGTCCCATACCTATCTGACCCCAACATTCTAACAGAAATTCTTCAGAAGGGAGCTTTGGGATTCTAGCCTTTGCAGACCATTTACATGCACAAAAACCTATATAAACCACTACAGGAAAGGGAAAACTCAATAAATCAAAATAGGGACAAATTTTTCTCATGTGTGCAACCTGATCTTCTGCTTCGTCTTTGTATCATGAAGTATAATAAAGACACTGCATTTTTAGGGTTAACAAAAAACACATTGAGAGTACATTCAGTTTGTTTTTTGGCGTACCTGGCTAGTGATGTCCGAGGGCATGGGCGAGGGGGGCTTGGAGTAGATGTTTGCATCCTGGGACACGAAGCCCGAATCGTGGGAGGAGACGCTGCTGAGGCGGTGTGCCGCTATGCCCCCCGGTGGTAGGGGTTGATGCGGCAGGTTGCTGCGGTAGCGATAGGAGGAGGAGGAGGAGGATGAGGTGGGTGAGTGGGGCTGGGAGCCTCCACCCCCTCCACCAAAACCACCACCACCGCCTCCCCCTGATGAACGGGAAGCACTACTGTGGGCGCTGTTGACGCTGCTGCAGTGGGAGGTGGGAGGGAAAGGTGTATAGGAGGGTGGAGTGAAGGAAGAGTGTGAGGGGAGGATGTGACGAAGGTGATGGGTGCCATTGTGCAGTAAGGACAGTATTTAGAAGAGGAGAGCATGAGTACAGTGATGGTTTGGGAAGGGTGAGGTTATTGGGAAAGATGATAAATTGATGATAGGAGGATTTTGTGATGGTGGTTGATGTGATAAGTGAAATTGAAGAGCAATCGTTGATTTAGCATGTTAGCCATGAGATGAGCAAAAAAGTCAGTAACAGTAAAAAGCAGAGACCCCAGAAAAAGAAAGGAAACCAGGGAATCCAAGAGAAAGAGGGCAGACCACACGATTGCACACATACAAAAGACACAAATAGAAAAGGGAGAACAATACACGTACAGTCAGAGAGTGATGGTTATAGTGAGGGAGAAGGGGGCAGAGAAAGGGCAAGAGGGGTGGGAGAGAGAGTGTGTAAGCTCATGAGGATCCAGGGCAAACACAGACACACTAAACACATCAGGCAAAAGGCTGTGAACTTGCATGCTTTTGAGCTTTGCCTGGGACTACATGCATACACTGACAGAGACACGCATACAATGATATTTTTCAGACAAAGAACTACAGAAACACATTGCTTAGTTCGTAGCATTCTTCTTGTAAAATTCATTTTGTATTCTCAATTTAAGTTTTGTATGCATTTACACCCCTAAGAAAAACAGATAAGCACATATGCTGATGATATCTACTATTTATGGCAAATTGAATATCACTTGTTCACGTTGTAGCAGATTGTTTCTCTGTCTGAATGGCGGTTTGTGGTTTATTTTCATGTAGAAACCCATTAATAGTGACGATAACTGGACACAGTAATGATGTACTGACACATAGACAAAAGGACTGACAGTCAAACACAAACAGGGAGGCTCCTCTTTCTTTACAAAAAAATAATTGTCGAAAAACCATAAGATGTTGCTGGTGCCTGTGTGTATATATGTGTGTTTGTGTGTGAGTACCTGCACATGCTGCTCTTGCGGGAGCAGGAGCTGCTGGGGGATGAGGGGGGGGTCTGATAGGACCAGCTGTAATCTGACCCCTTCAGGTCCTTTATCACCTGAGAGAGAGAGGTTGTAATCTCATTAGTTTCTTTCTTTTCAGCACACGTGTGTTTGTTTGTGTGTCTGTGTTTCTTTTTACCTGTTCACTAGCTGGTGGCAGTTTGTGAGGATCAGTTGTCAGCACAGTGAGGTCATCAATGATGGCCTGGAGGTGTGTGATCTCTCCCAGCATGGCAATCTCTCCATTCTATAAAACACGATTGAAACATGTACTGCCATTGTAAAGTGAAAAAAACACTCATGAGTTCAAGGCCACAATCCTGATGAAAAGTGTGATAATGTGTCACATCCATTATTACCATGGGAGACTAACACACACCTGTATGTGATAAATTGCAGTATGTTGCCTCCCAGTGGAATTTAAGTGAAGTGTCACTTTTAGTATTTCTGGATCACACAAGACACATTTACCTTGAGCAAGTCACCCAACCCCACATTCTCTGTTCCTCGGCAACAATTACACTATAGTCCCACTCCCCCACTCACCACAACAGGCTGCAGGAAGCCAATGAATGTGCAGAAGCGACCCCTCTCCTCCACCAGGGCCCGGCGCACTGCCTGTTTCTCTGTCTCCTCCATCAGCAGACACATGTCAGTCACATCCTGCATGGCACTGTCCAGCTGGGGCTGCAGGTCAACTCGCCCTGGGGTGGGGAAGGAAAACCCATATGTTATAGAAGAGAGTGAAACTAGCAGCTCAGGGAGCAGATGATGGAACTTGATGGGAAAAGAGAGGTTTTCGGATGTGGGTGAAGTAGTAGCAAAGAACATGAAGTTGCAAACAATGCAAGTGAAAGCAGTTTGTAGGAAATCTCACCATCACTAGCATAAAGAACTCAGGGAGACAAGTCAACAGCAACACCTTGTTTGATATTTTGGTCCAATAATTATAAAAGTTACATGAAATCAGGACCACTGTTTTTCAGCTTTGCTTTGGTCTCCACCAACTGCTAAATGTCACATGAAGCTAGCCGCTAACTTGGTGTGTCCCCTGTTTGGTGCTGGAATAATAACATATGCAGGTTATTAGAGCTTTTTCACTTAGGATTATAATTCTGTTCGAGCAAGCTCTTTCAAATGAATAATTAGAGTTTTAGATAATCTTGGTAGGACTGCTTTATTAAAAGATAACCTTATATATAGGCCAACATGTCTACAATGGCCTACGTTTTTTTTAAATGTATACAGAAAAGTGTGCAAATCTCCAGTAATGACAGCACAGAGCCAAAACACATACGATGGGTTTGTTCCTAAAAATGTCACTTGCTCTGATTGCACAGAAATTCATCGATGACACAAAATGAGACATACGCGGATAAGTATGGTGCAGAACATCTCAATCCTACCTTACCATTAACAAAAACTAGTGCAATCTATTGAAAGTCAGCCATGAAATATATATTTGTAGTGTCACAACATGCAAGACAGTGAGTGAAAGAGGGGACAAAAGACGAGTGGCAGCATGAGGGTGCAATGAAAGCCTGGGGTGTGACTTTAAAGATAACAGTAGCAGAAGTCATGCAGAACTCAGAGAAGAAGATTGCATCATGCATTGTCGGGGATGAAATTGGACAACTCCATCATCTAAAAAAATTGAAGAAGCTGAACTCTGTCTGTCACAAGGGGAAAAAAAGACATTTGGAACTCATGTGTTGCAACTCGTTTGTTAAAAAGTCATTGTAGCTGGTTACACATATGTTTTCAAGAAGATACAATTTTACTTTTAATGTGCGTGTGCATTACATGGAGTTCAGGAGATATAAAGAGCGCTTTTTGTTGTTATGTCATTTCTTAATTTTGTCAATGTTTTTTTTTTGTTTTTTTGCCATGGATGTGTACTAACTTACTGTGCCTACTTTATTCTAGTATAACTAATGTGTGCTTTTCTTCTATATATTAATTTGTTAGCTCATTCTCTGTTATTGCATGCCTTTTTTTAACTGCTATGCCACTTTTTCTGTAACGAATGCACATTTCCCCGCTGTGGGACTAATAAAGGACTTCTGATTCTGATTGTTACCTGCACAGTGGAATGCACTTACCAAACATGGGTTGGTCTGCAAATCACTGTCTGTAGTCATTCAATCATAGCTGTGTGCACTGCAGCTGTCCACAGTTTTGCAGCATACTTTATGTCCTTTGAACTATTTTTGCAGCACTCATGCAATTTATACTTCTGAAATATCCAACTGAAATATCATACTGATCCAGCAATAAAAAGGTATATTCATCAACAGTTGTTTCAGGCTGTTAACATATGTTGGTTCTCTAAAAGGTAATTTATTTAATGCAATTACTGGTCTGCCGCCGTTTTCCTTTTTATCCTCATTAACGGTTCTTATATGGGTTGGGTTTTTTCAAGACCCAGTATTTTAGTTTCCTTTTTTCAATGTGTTTCTTTAACTTGTGAATACATTTGGGTGGATAGCTCGTATCCACCCAAATGGCAGGGGATTTGGATTTGATTTGATTCCGTATTTTGAGGCCCAGTGATAAATTAAATCTTTAACGCTGTTGTCATTTTTGTTTATATTATGCCATTGTCCTATTTTTATTTTATTTGGCCAATTCCTCATATATGTAAACCTACTTTGTGATAAAACCATGTCTGATTCTGTGTGGAACATTTTAACAAATTAACTCATGCTTGTTCATGTTACCATAGACTCATTTATTCTGACCAAAGTTGAGTGAATCCAGCACTGATTCCATGCTCTCTTTGTCACCTGAAGTCAACTTTTATGACTTTTCCATGTTGTAAACAATTCACAAAGAATCTTTTCTGATCACCCTCTGTATCACAAAAGCAGTGATAACCACAGACTCTGGAGAAAACGGTTACACAACACACATGCCTGTATGGTAATCTGCAGGAGCAGCCTGAGAATGTGGGTTGAACAGGAGATGATGCAGCAGATCTGTGGCGAGCGATACTTACCCTGGATCTCTATTACAGGGGGACAAACACCACAGGGAGGGAGACAGCGAGACGGTAGCAGTGAGAGGGGGAGCCCGCAAAAAGGAAGCAAAATAAGGAAAGAGGAAGGGGGACAGAGAGAGGAAGGGGGGAGAGAGAGCAGACAGAGCAGAACTCATTGTTAAGGTTAGTACAAAAAGGAAGCCATCACAAGACAGCCACAGAGCCACAGGTTAGAGCAAAATAACAACACCAAAAACATCCAGAAATAAACAAATCAACCAAGCATCAGCAAACATAACAGAGCTATAACTCTGTCAGGTTTCAGCAAATATTATATTATTCAATGTTTTCCTATTGACAACTATTTAATTGAATGTTTGTATCACCTTTAATTTATTAAATATTGCATTTATGGATGAAAATGGTCATCAGATAATAAATACAATAATTGTGTTTGGTAAACTACATTTGTAAAGCTTAATCCATAAGTTGTCTTAATTTAAGTTTTATATTTGTCTGTTATGTCCTTTATGTGTAACTTTCACCGGTACTTAATTAATAAAAAGTTTATACAAATATATTATTATTATTATTATTATTATTATTATTATTATTATTATTATTATTATTATTATTATTATTATTATTATCAATAATAATAATTCCACCAAGGTTTGTATCACATTTCACCTATTAAATGTTTAAACATTTCTTAAGACGCACAGGAGTTTAAGTCCTATAGTTTTATTGAACAAAAGATTAATGTATTA
Source organism: Eleginops maclovinus (assembly GCF_036324505.1). NCBI lineage: Eukaryota > Metazoa > Chordata > Actinopteri > Perciformes > Eleginopidae > Eleginops > Eleginops maclovinus. The sequence goes on along the minus strand of NC_086352.1, from coordinate 31,514,937 downwards.
AAAAGGAAAACATTTAGAAATGTACATTACAAACATAATACATTTGTGTATTGATCTGCCTGGCAACTAAATGAAAGCTGGTCCAGAGAAACACACGTATTATTGGTTGCTTCATCATTAAGTGAAGTGTTTCAGGACAAATAAGAGAAGACCTGCAATACCACTAAGAGCCACTAGATGGCCATGTAAACCTACAGCTTGTGTTATGTGCTGCAGAAATGCTGCGCTTCTTGACCTCGGTGAATGACTCATTCCCTGTATGTGTGTGTGCTGGCAAAAAATGGAGTCAATGTAATTTGTCTGTTTTTTGTTGATTTTATCATGCATCCGTATCAGATACAAACCATATATCATAATTTTGGCCAAGGGAATATTGTTGTTGGTGTGGATTTATTTTTCACTATTAACAGTGACACCATGATAGAGATAAAATAATGAACTCAGTTTCACCAAACTAAGTATATGAGCTAAACATAAACACCATTGACAGTAAATAATTGATGTTGTCTTTGAAAGTTTGCAAAAAAAACATTTAACTGCTACAATGTGACTTCCAGTTGAATGTGAGAGGAGCCAGAGCTCTCCTGCTGACCGTTACCTTTACGAGCCTTCTTCTGCAGCTTCGTGGTGTCAGATGACTTCTTCTTGATCTCATGGCGTGACCTCTTGTACTCTTGAGACGGGACAAAGTGAGATACTTCAGTAGCAGGAATGTAAAGCCCTCTTTGTGAACTCATATTATCTTGTTTTTCTAATATTAACTTGAACAGGAACGCTTACAGAAGCTACGAAGCCACGAGCTAACTGGTAAAGACTTTGCAGACTTTTAAAGGAAAACATATTGATCTTAAGAGATTACAGTCAACATTGAACAAAATATATTATTTTTGTTACGATATTAAACCTGTAAGATATAAAAGCATGTAAAAGAGACATGAATTGTATAAAATTGAAATGTATTGTATAATGTGGTGGATGTGGAGGCTATTTATGCAATGATTTTATGAATAAGCATCATAGCCTGTCAGCAGTGTTTACCTTTGGCATGATCTTTATCTAGCTGGGTGGCTGTCTTCTTCCAATCCTCAATCTTATCCTGGAGAGGATTGATCAAACTCTCCATCAACGCACTGTGGGAGATATTTAAGAGATTGAGAGACAGTTCAAACAACGTAAATAACCTGCTACTTTATTTCAATCGTAGGACAAGAACTTGTATTGTTTGATGTCTTCCAAGATTCTGCCTCAATGGTCTCCGATTATGCTATATTTGAACAATATATTGTAGGGCAATATCAATACAAAACTTGTCTGTGAAGTGTTTTGCTCAAAATACCAAACAGATCACCCATTGTAGCATGCCTCATCCCCCTCTATTTCAGCCCTGTTCCTGAAGTGCTGATTTTGTCACTGTAGCTTTAAATTTGAGCTGAAGCTGAAGCTGGCCACACCCTTTGGAGAGCATACAGCTCTCTGTCTGAAGAGAGAAGTTTCTAACCGAGAAACTCAGCTAAACGCTGCCAAGATTAAACCCCATATTATGTTCCAAACCACATCCAGCATTATTTCTGAAACACTTCTCAGTGTTTACCACTAGAACAGAGACATTATAAGTATTATATAAACAACAACTCTAAGTCCCTCCTGCAGACATCCTGCTGAACACACACACACAGAGGAGCTGCAGAGGGGATATAGCTCGCGACTGTATATTGCGGACGATAGGTTGGACGTGTCAGGTGGGCGGGATGTTGTCAGGAGTTCAGTGTAAAGCCAGCCCACATTTCGGTTATGAGGCCATAACTTAAGCCAATCTGGATCAGCTCGTTTGTACCCCTGTTTTTAGAGTTGTGGGTAAGGAGGAAAAGAGAGATGGTTGTATTTTCTGACACTTTGTGAGTCTCCTTACACACCAGGGACACATATTTATGTATAAAAGACAGCAAAAAGTGCATTTTGCATAATAGGGGACCTTTAAGTTATACTTTCTATGTGGTGAGTTAAGAAAGTTTGCTATGGTCTACATCATGTACATATCTCAATTATTCTATGCTATACTATCAATTGCACATGTTTGGAATGCATCTTCCACACAGACAGTATAAGGAAAACTTTGCGTACCAAGCACCAAGTTTCTGGAATGAGATCCATACACATATTTCTGTCAACGTGTCAGTCCATACTGCCCCACTTCCCATCCACACATGCCAAATGTACACAATGACGGTACATTAGAGCATTGGAACAAGTGTACATATACGCAGACACACAATAGCTCACAGATCTTCAAAGAAACCCCAGTCATTACCATGGTCATCACCATCATCATTATCATCACCATCAATGTAATAGCTTGTGCTTTGGAGAAGTCATAACAGAGTATAGAGAATGGAGGAACAAGCAAATGATGGTTGTAAACAGACTTTTGGTGAGGTTTCCAGAGTGGTATGTCTAATGGCCTGAATTCATTTGAAAAGTGGGTTTATAAACACATGAATACTGTGTAATATATTTTTACATATATATTTATGGTTCGTTTTAAAGGGGTCTGAGTACAGTTGGAGTGTTCACATATAGACAAAAAATGCTGAGTCATCGATCTGAGTTCGTTTAGAGGGCTGAAAGGGACCAAGTGTGAAAACACCCTAAGTTTCAGGTGTGGGCCATAAGGAGATAGAAAGTGAGAAGGAAAGTCATGTATCTTACTTGGTGAACTGGCGAAGTTTGGCCTCGATGCTGCGATGTCTCATGCACATCCTGGTTAGAGCTGAACCGATATCTCTGGTTGCCCCTGGAAACACAAAAAAAGTCCAGTTTATATGATGTAATACATGAACAGACACAACCAGACAGAGCCAAAGAGTCTCATTGCACATAAACCCACGAAGGCCCACAGAGAAAACCCAAGGCCGATTTCAATATTTACATTGCAGCTATTTTAGAGCTTTGTAAAGTAAATGCTGGTGAAAAACAATGTATCCTCAAACAGATGAGCAACTACCAACTATCCTTTTACATTCACCCAGTATTTACACAAGAACCTGATCTGCCTCGTAGATACTACATGCACTGCCTGCCTCATCCAAATAAAGTGATGTCTCGTGAGTGTGTTTGTGCGAGAGCCAAACGCCCAGGGACCTAGATTGGTGAGCAACTAACCTGCAACTGTAAACACAAGTCTATTTTAAGAAGGAGCAGGGCCGTGTGGAAAAAGCTGACCCCGAAGTTTAAGTCAGTTTAAATGATGGCAGACACCGCTAACTTCCAAACAAGGTGCTCCAAACTGACACTGCCGCTGTGCAGGTGGAGACCCACAAGAACAATTGAATAAGAGCTTCACTCTCATACTAGGCACAAAAAGGCTTTCCACCAGAGGTATGGCTTATATAGTATAAAATCACAGCTGAAATGTACACACTGGAAAATTCAGATTAAACAGCAGCCAAATGGGATTTCCCTCGAGAGACACTGTTTATCAGAAGAGCTTAGACAGGCTTACATCGCCGGATGCAGGGAGTGCCGAGTGAAGAAGGTTGTTATTCCAAAATGTTAGGCACCAGATTCATATTTTCTTCCAAACTTGAGAATTTAAGTGATTGAAAAAAAAGAGGTGATCCATTCAACAATCCCGTATAAATATGACAGCTGCTGCATGTATAGTGACCAAAATAAACTAAACTGTCAATATTCTTTACATACTTTTCAGTTTAGTGACAACACTTGACCTATTAATTTGCTAACAAAATTATAAATGTTAATTCTTAGAGAATAAATTATAAGAACTTTGGATGTTCATGGAAGTACTTCCTAAATACTAAAAATATTAGCATTCTTATCTGTAGACAACTTTGTATCTAAATATTGAATGTCTTGGTTGAATGCTCTATGCTGATTGGTCAATACAGCCCGCTTAAATGATCAGGTCAATTGGAATGCACCATTTTGGATATCATTTGGATAATCTCATACGCTATATTTTGAAAAACAACTACTGGTAATTCATATCAAATATAATGATTTCAAACCATCTGATCAAAAATAACCACAAGACACATACTTATGTTTCCACATACCCATACACAGACAAATGTAAAACCACGCACGCACGCGCGCACACACACACACACACACACACACACACACACACACACACACACACACACACACACACACTACTCTGTGTTGTTCACATCCAGAGAGAAGTGCTCCATTCATAATTAACAAATTCCTCCCTCACACCTCCTGTTCTACCCGGCAACCATTCATTAAATCAGAGCCACCCTCCCCCAAACACACACACACACACACACACACACTTTTACACCATGCATGCCGATCAGTAGCAGTATTTTGTACTGTGTGGGATGACGGTGTTATCTTATCCTAAATCAATAAGCAGATTTTGAAGATGTTGTAGAGTCAAAATTAAGCAAAGTCAAATAACTGATAAGAAGAGTGTGTGATATTTTGTACGGAATGAAAAAGAAAATTAGGAATGAAATGAGAGAGGAAGAGATGAGAAACAACATGAAGACGAGAGGGGTCGCCTCACACATTTTAATGAGCTCACTGCTGGCGAGAGGAACATGGGACTGCAGTTACAGCCGTTTGTGTGTGTGTGTGTGTGTGTGTGTGTGTGTGTGTGTGTGTGTGTGTGTGTGTGTGTGTGTGTGTGTGTGTGTGTGTGTGTGTGTGTTTGATCTTGTCGTTTATGATGGTTCTCTTCCTGTTTGTCTGTTATTACCATGCCTCTCAGACCCCACGGAGGATCAACAACTTCGACAATGGGCGGCACAGAACACACGCTTCTCACATCTGGAATACAGCTACTGTGCTTGTTTTATGTGTGTAAGTCAGTGTTCATTTGCATCAAATTTATTGGAACACAACAAGACAGAAATATCCCCCCCAAAAAAGAAAAAAAGACACAGTAAACACAGAGATAGGAGACTACCACAGAGTTGGGAGGCTTTTAAAATTCCTCTGCGCTTTAACAGTATGTACTGTGTTATTATCACATAAAAAATGGGTTGTATTCAAAAGCGTGTGCAGTTTACTGTACATCTCAAAGCAAAACACAGGTTAAAGTGGTAAAACCTTGGTTTTAGATCACCAAATTCAAATAATAGTTATACTGTTAGCTAAAAGTATGTAAAATAAATTACTTGAAGCTGCACTCATCAGCATTTTCTTATTACACATTTGAGAATTTAAAAGACAATTATTTCTCATCTTGATTTTGTGTAGTTTCCAGAGGCAGAAGGCATGTGTTTGCAGTGAAACGTGTTTTAAATCCTCTCTGTACACCAAACAAGAGACAGAAAAACATTTGCTTCCAGCAGGAAATGGATGTGAATATCAGTTCAAGACAAACAACTATAGGACTTTGTGTCAAAGCAAAACAAAAATATATGTTTTTGGTTCTGATTTATAAAGTGTACCAGTATTCTGAGATCAACCCCTATAAAGCCTTTATGCCCGTCCTCTCTGCAGAGAGAAGGAGGGACTCCCTCCAGGGAAAGATGACTTGTTCCTTCCTGTCCCCCTCATTCACTCTCTCTTTCCTGCTTTTGATGTGCTTCCTGGCTACAGAGCTCCCAGTGAAAATACATGTGTGTCTATGTATGTCTTTGTAAGAGGGACCCACCCAAACAAGGTACTAAATAACACACTAGTCCTGTAGTTTCACAGATGTAGTATAATGTATGATTTTGTATCTCATATATATGGTACCTAGCCATTGCAAAACTTGTGCTTATGCATCAATTGTACTAGCCAGTAAGCTACTTTTGTCATATAAGTAAGTTTAGCGTTGACTCTATTCAAACTAAGTGAAGTGCTATGTAGAATATCAATAGAGAAGGGAACTGTTGCATTCTGGGGCGGCACTGCCATCTTTAAAGAATAGCGTCCATAGCAACGGCAGGATCCACAAATATCTATCAGCTCTCACCTTTCATATGTGTGCTGTTTTACAGCTGAAATAAGTACGTACCAAATATAAATGTCCTCATCGACATTAGCAAAAAAAGGGAGATTGGTCAAAGAATCTTAACTTGTCGGCGCCTCTCTTCTGTTTGGAGTTAGTGCCTACACCTGCCAGCAATTTAAAAATGGTAAATCTTTGGAGCTCATTGCTTAATAGTGGGTATACAGGGCCTTTACATCTATTGCTCAATGACATCGGAACAATTATCTGGACAAAGGTCAAAAGCTAATGTTATGCTAAATTAATGATAACAATGGCTTATAATGCATAATTAATTTACCTGTTTATTTATATATACTAACATATTCCAGGTTTGAAATCTCATTCCTTTATCAGTGGTTTTGTAAAAGTGTAGTTCAGGGATTCATTTTTACAATGAGCAGTCAGCAAATGGCCACCACCCAACGCATTTGGCATCTCTTGCCTGTTCATTTTGGGCTGGAAACAAATTAAAAGTTATCAGATGGTCCTTTCTTTATTTGCTTACCAATGCAACAGTGCCTATAAAACGTGTTAATACATTTAAATGTAACGGGTTACTGGTAGTGCTGTAATGGTTAGACAACGAGTCATCAAAGATGGCTGACTTGCTGTTTGTGACATCACATTTCCATTTCGTATAACACTGGTGCAGATAGGGACGTAGGCTACCTAACATAACACACAGGATATTTAGAAAAAACACTGTATTTAAGTCTGCCAAGTGAATGGCAAAGTCATTATTCTTCCGCGTCACCTAGCAAGCGTCTTCACTAGCAGGTTTGTTACGGTTTCCATGACAGCGCACATCTTGGCCTGTTGCTACGGTGCGAACCCAAATGTTTGTTCCTAATGTCAAATTGTCTGCAGCTACGGAAATGAATGTCTGAACTTCACTGCAAGAGAGAGAATGAGGTACACACACACACACACACACACACACACACACACACACACACACACACACACACACACACACACACACACACACACACACACACACACACACACACACACACACACACACACACACACACACACACACACACACCACAGTAACTTCACTGTCAAAACCGGAAGAGGTATCAATACAGAGAGTGGGTATAGAAAAAACCAACCAACACGCACACACAAACACATGCAAATACACAAACATCATTTTGATTATTAATATTATACAAGTTATATCATTTATAAGTCCAATCTTATATTACAGTCCATAGAAAATGTCTGTTGAGCAGCCAACAGACATTTTCTTGCATTTCTGTTTTCAATTTTTTTATCCACAGTTAAATGCTGTTCTTTAAATCTCGACAATTAAAATGCATTAAAAACAATTATTTACAATAACCATCTCACATGTTTCCCTTTAGGGACAGGGCTGCCCAGGGACCACCATGATATTATTCAAGAGTGGTTACAAATACCCTCTTATTGACAGTTGCAAACACTGCTTTGGTGTACTGTTGCTTTTCCAGGGAATCTCAATGAGCCTCTTTAAACAGTCTGCTCTCTAATGATAACATGCTCCCTCTCTCTCTCTGCCTGGGGCATCTGTGGCCTTCCCACCAGTGCATCTCCATGGCAACTATTATCTATGATCTTGCAGAGGGATTCGTCAGCTGCTCTGTCCTCATTGGCTGTGCAATGCAAGCAAAACTGCAAAAGTGAACGCCAGTGAAGACCACACCCCCAAATATCTCCAATAGACCTGACAAATATATACAGCATGGGTATGCATGCTTATGTGTGTGTGTGTGTGTGTGTGTGTGTGTGTGGTTATGATTCTGGTCTTCATTTATATGTCACACGAGGTGATGAAGGAAAGGTCAAATGCTTTTCTAGGCTAGATATCCTGAGACGGCTTACGATTAGACAAACCTTTAAACTTGTCATATGATATCTTCTTAAAAACTAGGGGGACAACTTTTTGAATGTCGACACAAAGACACACACACACACAAACACATTGGTATGCCTTTTTGTTAACATCAAGCTGTAACCTCACTGTGCATTTATGGCACATTCAACCAGCATTTTTTTCTAATAGCCAGGAGGTGGCAACTACACTAGTTGCAAAACTAAGTCAATTGTATAGAAGTCAACGAGAAAATGACTCTCACTTGATTTGTTACATCAGAAAAAAGAAAGAAATCCCTAAAGGGTTTATGTTCTTAATCTTTATAGTTTTAAGTCTTTGTCAATGCAGCAAGATGTTTGTTTTGTTAATGAAATTTAGAGCGAATCCAATATTCCAATATAAAGCCAATATGTCAAACTCAAGGCTTCAAAACCGTTGTCCACAAACCAATGGGTGATGTCAGTGTGAGGACGTCCACTTCCTGTACAGTCTGTAATTAACATTAATCATCCAATAGAAAAAGTTGTCGCAGTGCCGTACGATATTACAGAACCAGACTAAAAACCTACAAATTGCTCATATACACAACTTTGATTGCTTTAACCCATAAACATTAGACACATTGTAACCATGACAATCACATCTGTTTTTTGGGATGTGGGAGCAATTTCGTTGAAGGGAATGCTTACATGCCCCTAAGGCACGATCCAAATGTGATGAAGGCCAACGACTGCAAAGACATAGCAGAACCTTTGAACTACTTTTGCATGCAATTTGTACAGTACACTTACCTTTCAGAATATAAGAAAACTATTCAGTTAGTTTGAGTGATGAATGCAATGACGGTTTAATCTATATTATTAAATCATACCAGAGAGACATTTTTTATGTCCTGGGAGGCTTACTTCATTACTAATGAAAACATAAAGGGGCTCAGTCAATATGCACTTGGCTTAGGGATCAGAATGTAGCCAGTTGAGCTCTGGGACATTGATGAATTGCGGATCCAAATATTGGGGAAATACACAAATGATGTTTCACTTTTAAAGAAGACATATGCACAACTTTTCAGGTTCATATTTGTATTTTGTGCCACTACTGTCACATGCTGACATGCTTTAATGCTCCAAAAGGTCTTTATTGTTTCTCCTACTGCCTGTTATGATTGGTCAACCACTTAGAGATGTTCAACCCCTTAGCGTATCATGTAGAATGTGTTGGAGCAGTAGCTAATAAAAGCGCTAGTGGTACATCGTGATTTCACTATGATAATAAATCTAAATAAAACGTCTTTGTAGCATACATGCTATTTTTATATTACCACCATCCAAGTAGCTTGTGAATGGACCATTGGCCTCAACTGAGTTATTTACTCTCCAACGGCCATTGTAGTGTTTATTCCAATATCCTAATGATTGAATAGTTCTACATCTCATGTAAGAACATGCTAAGAACAGGAAACACTTCACTGGCTCTCATTGACCAATAGCATGACCGAATCAAAGGCAGCATGAGAAAAGATAAAAGATAAGATAAGATTTTTTTTAAACGATTCAGATGGTGATATAAGGAAGAAGAGGAAAATGGAGTCTTGGATGACTGTGCTTTTGTGTCTCTTGTGGCATAACAAGGATAGAGGATTAATGCTTAAGCAGGTAATGTTGCTGTTGCCAAGGTTACAGACGTCTGCAGGAAAACGCCCCTTTGTTCCCCTGACACCAGCATCTCGGAGGTGACACAGCAACAATAAGAAGACAGCAGAAAGCTAGAGACAAAAGATAGACTTGCGGGGCGAGACAAAGGAGGAGGTGATGAGGAGACAGATTAAAGAGAGGATGACAGGAAGATGCAGCAGAGAGACTGCAGCAGTAGCAGATAAAACTGAATAATTCATGAGGCCTAGATTCTCCTAGCACTTTGAAACCAAGTCAGGGATTGTGCCTTCCCAGACAACGAAGCAGACATTCACCATAGCCAAAACAAGCCACCGGTCTGATACAATGGCATCTACTCACACTGAAGTGTATTCCAGGATAAACTGTGTGCAGCCAACCTCAAATACCGCATGCTGGAGGAATGTATTACAGCATGAAACATTATACTTAAAAAACAAAGTGGTTTGGAAGGATTTTGATTGGAAAGAAGGCTCATAGATTTTATCATCGATAATGGAAATGAACAATTTGGTGATGAGCAAATCACATATGAGTGAAAGTATTTGTTAATGACGTGAATTAGACATAAGATAAGAAAATCGTATAATGTCCAGTATACAAGGAGAATCTGAACCCTGTTGCAACGTATCACAGCTTCCCAAGGCTAAGCTGTTGACTTGTGTGTTATTACAGCCTGTACATCAATTTTAAATGAGCTCACGGTGAGTGTGTTTACCTGTCTGCCTTCTGCTTAGATCAGAGGCAAGGGGAGGAAAGGTTTCTCCACAAGTAAAGACCTTGTGCTCAAACAAATGTAAAATATTAATGTGAGGCGTTCTCCCTGCTGAGCTCTATCCGCAACCAGAACAAATGAACAGATCTTGATAACAGGATTTGTAAATGGTCAAACAATGTTATAACAACTTTCCTCCAGTACATCATCCTTCCTTACCAAATGGTAGCCTTCATGTTGATATGGTCCGTTGTTTATGGTTTTGTAGCATTATTCTCTTGATAGTCAAAACTAAGTGATGAATGGTTAAAATCTTCTTTCTTAACTAGTTTTAGCAATTTGGTTGTATATTGAAAAAGACATTTAACCTGGTTATAACGTAACTGTTAATGATTTTGTACCATCTCAAACTGAGCATTTAAAACCTAAGACCAGCTAAATATGTAAAGCTAAAAGAAGACAGGAACATAGGGTAAGCCTGGAAGGAAATAATGCAGTATGAAAGTGGCAGAGAACAAAAGTACTGCAGCTTAAAAGTTTCTGAGTAGAATTAAAGCAGCATTTTGCTCTCAATGCCCTGCTCAGTTTTGCCTAAAGACCTTCATTAAAGTTATTTTCTTTGAAATGGTTGTGTCCTGCACTTACAATAGGTTCACCCTGCTCTGCTCTATAGTGACACTACTGTTTTTGTAGAACATTTTATGAATTTTAAAATAGCTTTTAATATTACAATTGTTATAATAAATGTTTGCCATTAACATTGGACATTCAAAGTCAGATTAAACCAGTCGTTCAACAATTTTACAACATAATTTCACACACACACACACACACACACACACACACACACACAACATTCCGGCTTTGACCCTTTGACCTCCTCCGTAGACCCATGACATTAGCAGGTCAAGGCTAGGTCACATCCTGTCAGAACACAACTCTCCAACCCAACTGCTATTGCCATGGTGACAGGAGGATACATTTGCCAATGACAGCTGTAACTGACACACGCTCTCAAGGCTAAGATTGATAACACATAGCAGAACATTTGAGACAAAAGTGGCATATATTGGTAATCATTTGCATTTAAATGTTTTGCCCCTAAGCCAGGATGTTTAATATTCACCAGAAACTGCAACCCATCATCCTGGAGATTGTGACCTAGAAGAGTGTACTCTGTGAAGAAGCTGAACAATCACTATTATGGTCAGCCTGGTTCATTTCCACAGCCGGTCAGTTCCTACCCCAGTGGTGCAGCAACAGGAAACAGAATAGCTTCCTGTATGCTATTTAATTCAAATATTAAGTACACTCTTGGTTCAGTCTATTGTGATCACCTGCTGCTTGACAGAACATTTACGTCATATAACCTATGATGAAATGACTTTTGATTTATAGGTTTAAGACTTAGACTGAGAGTGAACACACCACCACAACTAGAAATGTATGTGTTCTACTTTAAGGATAATCCACTTCTTATTTTGATGAGAAATCCAATCAATTGCTTGATGACACTTAAATTAAAAGAATTATCAAATGGCTTTGAAAGAACCTGCAAAGGTTTCTAAATACTTTCTGGTCTTATGAGAGCTGAGCCTAATGGCCTGTCATTCAGTGTACAGGAGCTTAAACTGTGAAGAATGAAAGCCTATTCATCCCTGATTATCTACTATTAATGTCTCAGAGTGTTCAAATTAGCCTTAAGAGGAACTAGCACATCAGGAGCTCTCTTATAGTTCTTCTTAGGTAGTACTTTCTTTCATTTTGTTTTTGAGTTGGGTAAAAATGTGTTTTCTATGTTTGATGTTTGCTTTCTGTTTTACACTACTAGATCCATGTAGTCATAGTAGTAGAAGCTAAATATCTGTTGTGTTAAAAAGAAATCCAAACCTTTTTTTTATCATCAGATGATAGCCTTTAGCATTTCATAGTAGAGATGGTACATAACCTACTGATGACAGAGAAATATTGGCAAAAAATGTTTTTGTAACTGATGAAAATGCGTAAATGCGTTATATAGTTTTCCATCTTTGTCCTTCTCTTTACTTTCTTCTCTTTATCTTTTTAATACTCACAGAATATTGTTGCAGGGAGAGAACTGAGCTTTCCTGTCATATGGGAATAACCAAACAATTTGACAGTTCAAAGCACTGACTTGAAAGTGAACAGAAGACATTAAACAGCAGGGGGTGTTTTAGGAGGGGTTCAGGAGTTCTCTGCATACTCAATCTGCACACTAATTCTCTTCTTGCTTATACACAGCTCAACTTATATATCAACTTCCTGTGTGATGCTCTCAACTTTCTGTTTCAACATCACATATATCGTTGGTCACCAAAATATGAGCCTGCAGTATTTTGTTCTGACCTGTAATTAAATATAACAAAAATGGCAGAAGCAATAGTGTTTACTTTATGCAGCCCTGACCCTTTTCCACTTCCTGTTGGAACGCTTATGTCTTGGTTCCTCTCCCTTAGCACACGCAGTATTGCATCCATCTATCTATGTATCTGTATCTATCTATCTGTCTGTCTGTCTGTCTGTCTGTCTGTCTGTCTGTCTGTCTGTCTGTCTGTCTGTCTGTCTGTCTGTCTGTCTATCTATCTATCTATCTATCTATCTATCTATCTATCTATCTGTAAATCAAGCTAGCTTACATCAGCTATCTAGTAAGCTAGCTTAGTTTACCTACCCATCTAACAAAGTAGCTAGCGAATGTTTGCTATCTAGCTAGCCATAGCCAAATGGATAGGTCCCGTAATTAAGATTGGAACAATTATTTAGTTATTTATTATGGTTAGACTTGTAGTGCAGACCTGTGTCTACCGTTCTGACAGTGAGACAGTGAGTCATACAGCCAGCACCTCCTCACAGCTACAAACATTGCTGTAAATTCTGAAATATACTTTTTTTTACATAAAGTAATCACATATTGGTAATCGAAACAGTTTGTTTCACGCCTGCAAAACTGCTTATTTGGCAAGTAACGGTTGATAAAGCTGGCTATAATATGCAAAGTATTGGCAAAAATGCTTTAACCAGAAGTTTTTACGCATAATACAACAATTCGGAAGTGCCCTTGAGAGAAGAGAGAAGACGAAGTACAAGGTGAATACTTTTCGTCATTTCCATCTCTTTTTCATGGGGGTTAACTAAATAAGGGTCCAACATCAAACCCAAAGCTAAGGAAAATGTGATAAAAAATCAATATGACACAGACCCATTAGTACCAAAAGACCTGAACGACCTACTGCCTGTAACTTCCTTACCGGCACACTTGAACCCACAAGTAGAGGGCACATTGGACACATTAAGACGCAGGATACTGTACAGTGAGTGTGCTGGTGTAATGGTTCAGAGTGGAGTCAGCTGGGCCTGGGAAAGCATGAAATTCTCTGGCTTTGATTACAGAGGCTTTAAACCTCTCTCACAGACTAACACACACATGAATATACAAACTGAAATTCAAATACACACTCTTTCCCCAGTGACCGAGGCAAAGCTGAACTGCACGCCTCCAGACAGCTAGGACATATTTACTCAAAAATGGGGGGGGGGGGGCGTTGCTGGCAAGGGACAGTTTCTGCTGCTAAAAATAGCAACACAGAAAGTGAAAGCAGAAAGGCCAGATTGTCCTGACATTACATCAGAAATTATGGGAAAAAAACACAAAGTGACGAAGCAAGTAAAGTTCAGAGGGACTTAAAAGGCATTGTTCTGGATCTGTCTCCCTGTCTGTGTTTGCCATCAACAATGTGTGTTGTTAAGCAAAAGGCAAGACGATAGAAAAAAAGAGTGCTATATAAACAATTCTGGCCTGATCTTAGCTAGCTGAGAGGTTTCACAATTTGGTCTTTCAGAATGCTATCCAGTCTGTCTTCAGTGTAGGTGCGAAGCAGCCGGAACACTTTTCTCTAGCACAAATTCAGCCGAATCGAGGGCTGTACGAAATATGTTGCGATGTGACAAAACATTTTCACCAAATGAAGACCTTTCAGTTACATTTTCTAGGTCAACATCATCCTTTTTGTAGCCAAAATGTTTGAATACAGCTGACATGTGTTCCTTTTGCAACCAACTCTAACTTTTCTGTTATATTTGATTTAGTCACGGGAAGTTTGAGCTAAGCAAGTTTACCAGCAAAAAAGTTATAGCATAGCATGTTTGAGTTCATTACACATGACTACACACATTACAATATCAATGCTGAATAATATATCAAGCAACCAGGATGTTACAGACCCTAAATAGGTTTACCAGACAGGTTAAAAATACAACTAAATGCGTCAACATAATCAGTGGCGTTTTTCGTTAAAAAAAAAAGGTTGAATTTGGAGAGATGCAAACACAGAATTTTAAACAGTTTTACAATTCCGCATTTCAAGTTTACTCCAAGAAAGAACGTTATTGCAAAGAAGAATCATATTCCAAAGTAAGGCTGTTGTTAGGATCAGGGTTTGGGGATAGCACCCACTCTTGGGTAGTGTTCCTGAGCAGGACAATGAATTCTGGATCTTTTTAAGCCATTTGTTAACATTATCATACAGTACATTTTAATTTCACATCCCCTTTACTCTGATCCAGCAACCTGACACTGAACTAGAATCAATGTAAAAGAAAATCCATCAGAAATACACCGTAGCAGCCTACCATTGATCTCCCAGCTTTCTTCTTATAAATATATATTAAAATCTGTACATCCTTTTGAACAGGGCAACATCTCAAAAATGTATCTGTTGATCATAATCTGGTAAGAATGCCAAACAGTAAACAAGGCCTCCTTTTTATGCCAGTGTTTGAGGCGGTGATTCGGCACTGTCTGGGCTTCCCAAACTCTGAGCACTCCATGATACAGGATCTCAAAGGGCTCTCAGTGCTCTTGCAACTGAAATTGTATCCACGTAATGTATTTTTGTCACCCTGTGTGTGTGTGTGTGTGTGTGTGTGTGTGTGTGTGTGTGTGTGTGTGTGTGTGTGTGTGTGTGTGTGTGTGTGTTAGGGCTGAACGATCTATCGTTTTGGACCGAAAATCGCGATCTCAGACAACGCGATTTTGGGATCGTCAAAGCTGCGGTTTTTGCTTGGTGCATATTAATAATTATGCAGTCCTCGTGCTGCGTTCTCTAGCTTGCAGAACTAGACAGCTAGCTAACAATTTGTCCTCTAATAAATAAAGTTGATGAACTCAAGCGAGGCAAGAAGTGTTGGTTTTTCTTCCATTTACTTTGTTCACCAAGCAAGTATTTATAAAGGACATTCGTTTTTTTTAAACTGAAAACAAACAGAAACAAAGGATACATAAATTTCACGAAGATAATATCACAGTACATAGCAGGTAGCATGATACCACGAGAGCTAGCATAGCTAAGTGACATTATCATAGAGCATGTAGAAACTAATATTCATCGTATATTCCTAATTATTTACATGGCATTGAATGTACTAACAAATGATAGACACTTACAGACTAATAATGTCCAAAGCTCACGCGTGAAAAGGTAGCTCTTCGAGGAGGAATTTCGGCAGTGGCTGAATCCGTGTGCTCTTCTAACTGAGGTCAACTCGTCAATGAAAAAGAAACTAAACCTGCGTGACTTTGTAAATAATACTGTCCACTAGATGGCAGTATTTCCCCACATATAAAACCCAAAGCTACCAAAAGCTTATGGAGGGCAGAACAATAATAATAATTTCGTCAATAATTTCACATGAATGCCCAAGGCTCTGTGTCAGCTACCGATCAGAAAGCTGCAGGCTGCGCGTGACCAGATCACGTGTTCGCCACCCAAGTCAGTGTGTAGCTCGTCATTCAATTTCAAGCATGGCTGAAGCAGGAGCAGAAGCGGAGCCGACGAAATTAATAGCAAAGAAAAACAGCACTTCGGTCATTTGGCAGTATTTTGGATTTGAGGCCACTGATGAACACCAGAAACAGGTGTTGTGCCAAACATGTCGTGTAAAAGTGGCTACATCGGCTGGCAATACCACCAATTTACATCGCCACTTGAGAATTCACCACCTGAACTTGTATGATGAGTGCATGGCGAAAAAGAACTGTGAAACATCAAGCAGCAGCGATACTTCGGCAAAACAGCCAACAACAACATCATTGTTTGCCAGTGTGACGCCTTATGAAAGAACTAGCCGAAGACACAAGGAGATTACCACTGCCGTAACGACTTACATATCGAAGGACATGGTGTCTGTAAACACCGTGACCAAAGACGCATTTAAACGTTTGCTACGCACAATGGATAAGAGGTATGTTCTGCCCTCCCGCACATACTTCAATCAAGTTGCCATCCCACAGCTCTACGCAGAATGTAAGGCCAAAGTTGTAAATGAGCTGGAAAACACGGAGTTTTATGCATCAACTACTGATCTGTGGTCAAGCAGAACGACCGAGCCCTACATGAGTTTGACCGTGCATTTCGTCAACGCCAACTTCGAGTTGTGTAGTCGCTGCCTGCAGACAGCATACTTCCCCACTGACCATACCGGGGAGAATATGGCCATGGGGCTGAAGGAGTGCTTGGCCAACTGGGGTCTAAAAGAAGAGGCCCAGACGTGCATAACAACAACAGACAACGCTTCAAATATGGTCAAAGCAATGGGACTTAACCAATGGACCAGACTGCAGTGCTTCGGACACAGGCTGCATCTTGCAATTGGTAAGTACAAGAATGTGTGTTTGTGCGAGTGTGTATGTTTACAAGGCTACTACAAGTGTGAGAGTTCGTATTATCTGGGGACGAAGCGCCGAGAAGTTTGTTGTCAAGCTGTCGTTAGCTGACCAACTGTTAGCACAATGCTACTTTAACATACTGTTTATCCTAGGGAGAAAAATGAACCCTTTCATCGGTAAACTTTGTGTGTGTGTGTGTGTGTGTGTGTGTGTGTGTGTGTGTGTGTGTGTGTGTGTGTGTGTGTGTGTGTGTGTGTGTGTGTGTGTGTGTGTGTGTGTGTGTGTATGTGTGTGCACGTTTTAAGGATTAGGGATTAGTGAGGCCATGTAATGTGTGTTTCGGTGCGAGGGGGAAACGTGTTTTTGGTACAATAAACAGCTAGCGTGTTTTAGTAGTAGCACATGTCAGGGTGGTGCAACATCAGCTGATGCCACTATACAGATTAAATGATTTTTTGGTTTTTAGTGGAATATCTAAGAAGCATATTAATTGCTGGTACATTAATTACCAATTACAAATTAATTTATGGGCAATAACTTACTGTGGTAGTACCACCTGAAGTGCTGCTAAAAAAAAACGTCATTGAACTAAATACATGACAACAGATGTAATCAATGGTATGTTATGAATACTGTGTTATGAGCTATCCTTATGGCTTTTCATACTGTAATACATGTAATGTTTTCCCCCAGAAAATGCTGTCAAAGATGAGCAAAGAATCAAACGGGCCACAGGAATTTGCAAGCAGCTGGTTGTGGTCTTCACTCACAGCTGGAAGAAGAAGGCGGCACTAAAACAGGCACAGCAAGACTTGAACCTACCTCAACAGTCACTGGTCACTGAATGTCCGACACGATGGGGCTCCCGGCAGAAAATGATTGGGAGGGTGTTGGAGCAGAGCAAGGCACTGTGCCAGGTTCTGTCTGAAGACAGGAAGACCCGGCACCTGGTCCTCACTTGGCAAGACACAGATGTCCTTGAATCTGTAAACAATGCCCTCGGTCCTCTTCAGGAGTTCACAGACGCCCTCTCAGGTGAGGACTACGTAAGCGTGTCATACCTGAAGCCAGTGCTCCATCTCCTCAGAACAGCAACGCTTGCTGAAACTGACCAGGACACGAATCTCACCAAGGAGATCAAATCAAGAGCTCTCCACTACATTGAAGAGAAATACAGCGACCCAGTGACACAGGAGCTCTTGGACATCACATCCTTCCTTGATCCAAGATTCAAGAAGAGCTACATAAGTGAAGAGAATGTCCCATACATCAAAGACAGAGTGAAGATGGAAATGGAACAGGTGGCACAAAAGGTAAGCTTTCCTTTTTCTTTGTTGTTTCAAAATAAAACAAAGTTGTATTTGTGTTTTTAATTTTTAATTTTTGAACTATACTCTACTGACATTTTAAACTTTTAGACAAAATGCCTCGTTGGTCTTAATCACAACTGATAGCAAAACATTGATGCCTCTTATTACTGTGTGTTGCAGGAGCAGAGGGCTTGTGTCACAACCCATCCCATGCCCCTGAGTGCAGAAGAAGAACCACCATCCACCTCTACAAAGCGAAAGCGGTCACTGGGCAGCTTTTTCAAGACCAAGGCGGTCCCTGCTTCCTCTACTGTGCAGTTGGAGGATATCATTAAAGCAGAACTGGACAACTACCTCATAACTCCTACCATTGATGGAGAGCAAGATCCACTGGCCTGGTGGAGAGTGCACAATGTCAACTTCCCATGGCTTAGCAAGTTGGCTCGTAAGTACCTTTGCATACCAGCAACGAGTGCACCATCAGAGAGACTGTTCAGTGCCAGTGGCAATATTGTCACTTGTCAGCGTGCAAGTCTGAAGCCAGCAAAGGTTGACATGTTGGTTTTCTTGGCCAAAAATCTCTGAAGGGATGAAGGGGAAGATTGATTTTTGTTGTTGTTCTTCTGCACCTTACCCTGACATGTCTTTGTTCCATTAAAAAGGTGTTCACTCTTTTTTACTTATCTTTTGTTTACAGACTAGATGTTAAATAATGGAACCAGTTGGACATCTTTTGTTGATGAGGAAAATGTATTTTTTTAATTATTATTATTATTTAGTTTAACTACCTTTACATTTCACTTCCTCTTGCCACTTTATTTGAAGAAGCACAGGTTTCTGAATAAACGGGTTGAATATCTGTAACTGCTGCTGATGTTGAGGTTCATAAGCTAAATCCTTTGAGCCATTTTGCACTACTTTTAAGATAAGACTTCTTTTTTTGCTCAACTTTGTTGTTACACTGAAACTTGTTTAAATAAAAAAAATCGTGGAGAAATCGAAATCGCAATCTCTGCCAGAAAAATCGCAATTTCAATTTTTTCTTAAAATCGTTCAGCCCTAGTGTGTGTGTGTGTGTGTGTGTGTGTGTGTGTGTGTGTGTGTGTGTCCAGTATCACATGTTGAGAGGGTCAGCTGAAAACATAGTAGCCGCTGGGCACCATGCTTGCTTGGCAATTACAACAGTTCAATAAGGATAACATATAACTTTGTATATGTAGTGTAATCCCCCCCCAAAGTATTTTTCAATGCAGCATGATTTTTATTAGTTAACGGTTTTATTTGCAGGAAAAAGAAGATAAAGCAGGGTTTGCATTAAGGCATAGGTAACTTGTGATTGATGTATGTCAATTTTTTGTTACAGATCTTTAAACCTTTCAGTCTATTTTCAGTTTATGGAAGTTAAGGCTTGAGTTCTAAAGTTGTCTTAATCAGTGTTGTGTCTAGCTCAACCCTTTCCATTTACTTCCAAACTTGAAGCTTCAAAACCGCAGTCTACAAACCAATTGGTGTCTACTTCAACTTTATATGTCTATTATCTTCAGAAAAAAACACTATAGGAATACTCAAGAGTTATAAGACAAGACCGATAGCAATGCCAAGGTGTCTCCATATGGATCTGGAGCCAGCAGCATGTCTCTCTCAAGAATGATGAAAGCATTATTTCATTATATCACAAGCTCATATGTCTGTTCCTGATGCAGCAGACGTGACCTTTAAAATGTAAGGTTTTGACCTGTAATAATATGTTCTTGTCAGACATTTGATTGAGCAAAACAAGAAATACAATGCTAGGTCAGGGGTCAAGAAACACTCCCTTTAGGTGTTGAGAGGAATCAGTGTTTTGCTCAAGGACACTTGCAAGGTTGATACTCACCAATGTAAGGGCTTTGATCAGACTGTTCCATCATTTTTTTTTGTTGACAGTATTATTTAGACAGTGATGAGGGAATGATGAAGCTTCAGTCAAGTCAGCTGGTATTTCTTAACATGCATTCTAGGAGAAAAGCAATTAAGAAAGAAAGTCTCCCACACACACATTGCACGAAGCCCTGGGGTCGACTGCTCGTCATGGTTTCCTCACACATTGCTTTGCGTGTAGAGCACATACAGAGGCTTGGAAACATGACTTACATACACGAACATGCACTGCGTGAAAAGGTGTTTGGAATTCACTGCTCATCCACCCTCCATGTCACCCATTACACACCGCCGCAGGAGCGCACATTGCTACTGAAAAAACGGCTCCACATATGCCGATGTGCATGTACATTACGGACAAACATTCTCACACGGACCTAACAGTACTCGCACGTTTATATGCACAATGCATTCCACAGATGGCATTCACTGTAACAAGCAGCGCGCCATCTGCATAGACGCGTCATATGAGCTGCTCGGGGGCAAGAGAGGGTGCGTCAGGACAGCCAGGATTATACACACACAGGGGCGCCGCCAGAAATCTTGGGCCCCATGAAAGATTTCAATTTAGGGGTGAAATGATAATATCATACATAATTCGAGGATTTTTTATAGCAAATCACAAATAATTTGCTTATTTTAACAGATCAAATGATTTATTTCATTTCAAAAACTTAAACAAGACAATACTATTAAAATAATATTGATAGCCCTCAAAGGGCCCCTGTCAGTGTTGGGCCCTTAGAATCGTCCTAACCTTCCCCCCCTGGCGGCACCCATGTACACACATACCGTTATAAATGGATATTAACCCCTATTGCAATTATAATGCCCGTTTAATCTCAGACTTATACATCCCTCAGAGTCTGACAAACCAATACACATGTGATTTGAATTATAGGAACCTTTAATGCCGGAGCAACCATTAAAGATTGAAATGGTTTTTTTTGCATGCTAGGTTTTTAAATCTTGCCAGTCCATTTGTTTGTGGCTTCCAGCAATTATGGTTGGAAATAAAGCCTAGTCTCTCTGGAAGTAAATCAGAATTTAATATGCATATAATGTTGTAGAGGCATAACCAGTAAGAGCTGTTTTGTCCGACCAGAATTAGACAGGGCTGTGCTGAGTCACACACTGCAGTGGACTAAATATAGCATTGTGGGAAACGTAGTTTGGGCTGAATGCATGTTCCTCCTCCTCTGACCCCTCTAGATGAAGCATCTAGGAGGACGGGATTGGAGGAAAATGAGCAGAATGATGGATGACAACTCTGTATGCCTTTTAATTAAGACATACAGTAAAGTCAGGGAAACATGAAATACTCCTTCTCTGTCTGTCTTACTACCTCACACCCATACGGTCAGAAGGTGACAGTGTGTCCCTGAGAACACTTTGGTTTTGAGCAGACTGGCTGGCAGGAAGTCAAGTAACTGTGGGAAACACTCTGCCTCTGTCTCTGTCTAACAGCTCCTCCATGCAGCTTCCAGCGACTTTCAAGAGAACTGTTAACACAAAAGCAGATAACTAAATACAGAAGTGTTCCCACCACCAGTGAATAAACTGCCTTTTTGTGCATGATGGAGACTGCAGAGAAATACTCAGCAAATTGTGTTTCCCAACAAGCATTTAACTGAATCACACAAGATGACCTTGAGTTGAGATTCATTTTCTGTCGCACAATTAAAATAATGTATTGTAAGTTATTGTAAGTGTTCCTATTTAAGAACAAGTCTGTGAGGAGGAATGTTCTACCCTTTTGTCAGAAAAAGATGCCCCAAAACATGACATACATCTGTGTGGGCTACTGTTGCCATAGCAATGCACCCATGGCAGAACTGAAGCAGATAGACAGAGATGAGGCGTAGAGGACAAAATGAAAGAATAAAAAGGATGCGCACGGCTACCTGTAGACACTTTGGCAACATGAAGGACAAATAGAAGCACATTTGAAGCAAAAATGACGTATGATGAATATGAAATATCGTGAATATGCCAGAATACGGCTTCTTCTCTGTAGCTGCAGGGCATTGAAGAGGCAAGGCAAGGCAAGTTTATTTATACAGCAATTTTTAGCACACGGCAATTCAAAGTGCTTTACAAAACAAAATACACAACATTGAGAAGCAAATGCAGCAGAAACAAATGAAAAAAATATCATTTAAAAACAGCCCTTAAGAAGCAAAGATAGTGGGATAAAAACAACAGGTATGAAAAACATTAATAAAAGCCACACTGCAGCGTGACATATGAACAGCTCAATCAAAAGCAGCGGTAAAAAGATACGTTTTCAGTCTGGTTTTAAATTAGCAAGAGTTGTAGCTGACCTGCAGGTTTCTGGGAGTTTATTCCAGATAGTGGGTGCATAAAAGCTAAACGCTGCTTCTCTTTTTTAGTTTTCACTCTTGGGACAGAAAGCAGACACAACCCAGAAGACCTGAGACTCCTGGATGGTTGTTAGCTTGGCAGGAGATCGTTAATGTATTTAGGGCCTAACCCATGTGATCCTTTATAAACCAGCAGCAGTATTTTAAAATCAATTCTTTGACTCACAGAAAGCCAGTGTAAAGACTTCAGAATTGGACTGATGTGGTCCACTCTCTTGGTGTTAGTGAGGACTTGAGCAGCAGCGTTCTGAATAAGCTGGAGCTTTCTGATCGGTTTCTTAGTGAGACCTGTGAAGACACCGTCTACTGAAGATGGTAGTATGGACTAGTTTTTCTAAATCCTGCTCTGTCATTAGTCTTTTAATCCTAGATATGTTCTTCAGGTGATAGTAGGCTGATTTAATAATTGCTGTAATTTGACTGTTGAAGTTCAGGTCTGAGTCCATAACCACACCTAGATTTCTTGCCTTATTTGTTGTATTGAGCTTTAACGACTGAAGCTCTGCACTGACTTTTATTTTTCCCTCCTTTGATCCAAAAACCTTAACCTCTGTTTTGTCTTTG